>NW_024534290.1:0-24599 GCF_016097555.1 Gigantopelta aegis
AATAAATCTGAACTTAATAAAAATTACTAATTTTTAACAGCTGCAATCAACAGTTAGTCCTTTATTAGTAGAAGGTTTGGTTAATGTACTAATTCCTTGTCATTAAAGAACTTACCCCTCTACGATGGTCTGTCCCTTCCACTCTTGCCATGACTACGGTCTTTCCATCTTTATCATGACCAATAGCACTTCTTGCTGAGGATTACATTGACAAATGTCTCCATTTTACCATGTCCCTCATTTTCAGAACATTCAAGATACCTACTTTCATTAACATAATTGGTCCCATTTCTCACCAACCATATCACACCAGTAACCAGTTTGTCTAAACGGGTTTTGATGAGTTATGTAACTCCTCCTCTGAGATATACCCAACAATAATAGTACCATCTTCACGAATACCAAAATTAGCATTTTGTACACCCTCACGGGATGAACCAGGAATGTCCATTAGAAACAATGTTACCAAGGCAACCGACCACTGGCAAACATTAAAGTAGCCAGCATTAGCGCTACTCGGCAGCCATGTTTTCTTTTAGCAGCTGTTTCTAAAAACAGTACTTTTGGTTTTTAAATAATACTTTGTTTGACAAGCACCTTTATGAGATGGTTCTAATATTGATAATGTGTAGTATGGATTATTAACCAAAGTGATTGTACCAATGGCGTATCGTCTTCTTAAAGGGTCCTTGAGGGACAATATCAGCAAATTTTAAAGTTTTGTAATCAACTGATTTTGATGATGGTGGCTTCGTTGATATTTTAAATACTTCTACTGTTCTATTTTCCCATGTTGTATGAACACATCTACTAATTTCACGTGATGTCCTCGTGCTGCCATGTTTGTCAATGGATAGGAGTCAGGATGTCACCCAGGAAAGGATCGTAATCTGATTGGTCGTTAAACTGACTGAGTGTTTTGTAATCCATAAAGTTACTATAAAAAAATATATCTGAGGGTATTTTTCTTGCTTCTTCTCTTCGAAACAGGCCACCAATCTCAAAATAAGGACAGTAGATGCCATGACAGCGTTTTGTTCGCAAATTGGTGGCTGAGTCATAAGACAGACCCTCAATTATGAAAAACTATGGTTAACTCCGCCTTTAAGATGGCGACCAAGAAGTGGGGGGGGGGGACTGGTCCTGGTCCAATGAAAACACACTCGTAACAACACGTAGAAGCAGCTTTACTTCAGAAAGGTAAGTAAAAAGACAAAATTAGTATTTACAAGGAAACATGGTCTGCCTTATTGTTTATATAAATGTGCTACAGTTGCTATAAAATGCGATCATGTGATTATTATATTTGCAGGTTTTCACTATTATTGCTGGAGTTTGGTGAGATATTTTTTGAGGACTTTAGTGCTAACTATTACCCATCATCACCTAGTGATGCAGAAGCAGTTGAAAGGTGAACACTTAGACATTGTTATCTTGCTAGCATCTGTAAAAGTCACTGTCCTTTTAATTAGGAAGCAACGATGACGTTTTAAAATTTATGTTCAGGTTCTCTCTCTTTGTTTGATCCGTTAGAGTAACACATCCTATGTGTTAAAGTAATGACACTCATCTCTTTAACTATTTAATTCTAATTGTTATTATATCCACTTGTCTCCTTACATGTATTATGATAAATGTCGCCATTCACTGACCTACAAAATCTATTTATTTAGATATCCTCAAAGACTGCAAATACCAATACAAAATTACAAAAAAAAAGACAATCAAATATGTGAGTGAGGCTATATAACAATGGTACATGTGTATTGTAGAATATGTACTCATTATAATGGAGAATGTACATGTACATGTACATGTACACATACATGTACATGTATGTTTATGTGTATATAGTCCAGTTGTGTTTCTATCTAAACATAGATGTGTGTAATAACTGTTATATCAACAAGTAATACTTGTGAATAACTGTTTATAGTATAACTAATCATTGAGAAGAATGAAGTCTGTATTTTGCAATATAAATTGACTAATAATTAAAGATAATTTTAAGTCAAAGTTTGATAATAGTAATTCTTAATTGAAACTATTAGTAAAGTATTCTTTCTGATATTTTTTGATAAATATATTATAACTAATACAAGTTTGTTTTCACATAGTGCTCTCTCTTTCTCTTTCAGATTCCAGAAAATACTTTCATTGTTATTGCTACTCAAGTGACAGAGATGTTAGAACGGAATATTATCGCTCCTTATCAATTCATTAAAGTAGGTGAAGTCTATTATATTATGTCATAATGATGTCCATTTTTTTAGGAGGAGAGCCGATTGATGTTTTCATTAACAATGGTAATATAGATGCTGTATTCTCTCAAATATTAACAGTATGTGATATATATATATATAATAATTTTATATGTATAAGGCTTTATGTTATTGTAGCTTCAAAGAGCAACAAAATTACCTAGAAGAGATCAAAATTCTTCTTGTAAGTCAATAAATAATATTCATGCTTACTCCTTCTGTCTGTCTCTGTCTCTGTCTCTCTGTCTCTGTCTGTCTCTGTCTCTGTCTCTGTCTGTCTCTTCTGTCCATCTGTTGTGTCTGTCCTCTTTCTGTCTCTCTCTCTTTCTCCCTTCCTGTCTCTTCTCTCTGTCTGTCTCTCTCGTCTCTCTCTCTCTTAGATTGAAAGTATAGTTTCCAGTCGAGAGTCAGATTTTCTTTCAACACAAGTTGGTTGGAAAACCTGTATGAGAACTGTTTTAGAAACATATGGTTGGTACACAAAATTATATGAAAGATCATGTGACTTTTGAGTTCATTGTCATGTGACTTCTGTAGGTGAGTCGTGACTCCCGTTAGTATCTAATCCTGGTCGCATTATGCTGACATCACAAGAATATATTTTCAGCCATTTAATAATGTAGAAGTGGTAAGTTAATTACAGTTAATTACAAAGGGCCTGGTTATTACGACTTAATATTACAGACCCCGTGGTTAAATTAGAACTCTCTTCACTCACATATGCAATGAAACGTCGTTATCGTTAGTATGTTTAGACACGTAGTAAGTCCTCTAATGAACAGGGGTCACCATTTTATTTTCATTCAATAATTATAGGGGCTAGAATTATTACTCGGTGAGGACAAAAATATTTTTCTTGGTCTTCCCATCCCCCTCTAAGAGGAACTCCCTGTATGATAGCTTAATTAATATAGAAGAGGTCAAATTAGAGACGACAGATTAATAGAGAGACCCAACAATGGCAGACTGAGAAATATCTAATTACCTACTCCTTATGTTCTTCTAATTTGTAAGCAGTTAAATAATTATTTTTAATAACTATACTAGTTAATTAAATAACTGTATGGTTAATTAACTATTATTTTATTATATAGTATGGGTGATAGAAGTTTCAGTGATATAATGCAGTATCCTGTAATGCCTTGGATCATTGCTGACTATACCAATGATACATTAGGTAAAATGTCTGCCTATTTTTTATTTATTTGCTATATCTATTGATCTGTCTATCCTCTTATCGATTTGACAAATCTAGTACATTTAGAGACTTAACTAAAACCGATAGGAGCATTAAGTGAAGACAGATTAGAGTTTTATAAAGTTAGGTTCATTTACTGTATATTAACAGTAATGATGTATTCTTGTATAGAAACGTTGTTCAGAAATGTCTGGTAGGAAGTTCCTCTATGGTACTCACTACTCGGCACCTGGTTATGTGTTATATTTTCTTGTAAGGACAGGTAAAGAGAGAGAGAGTAAGAGAGAGAGAGAGAGAAGAGAGAGAAGAAAGAGAGAGAGAGATATCTATATTTACATTATCTTTTTGTCCACCCATTAGCTCCTGTGGTTTATTATGTTTGCAAAATGGCAAGTTTGATCAAGCTAATAGATTATTTCACAGGTTATATTATCAACAATACAACTAATATCATTATTATCACATACAATGTACTATTAGTGGCTACAACGTGGGAAAATGTCCTTACTGATCATGCTGATGTTAAAGAGGTCAGTCAATCAGAACATTATATATGATACTAGTATCATTTGCATTATGTTTACAGCTTATTCCAGAGTTTTATCACAACCTCCTGGTGATCTTATTAAATCTTTTGGTATATAATATATCCCTCTTGTTATATATAATTATATTGGTATAATAGGGTCTTAATCTTGGAATAAGGAGTGACGGGTTTCGAGTCAATGATGTTGTCCTACCACCTTGGGCAAAAGGTAAGTATTGAGTGATAACACCTCCTTTCTTATCTAGTATCTACTCCTTTCTTTCTTTTTCATAGATGCTCTGATTTCTGTAAGAAGTGCCAAGCAGCTCTTGAATGTGACTATGTCTCTGATAGATTACCTCATTGGATTGATCTTATATTTGGTTACCAAACAACAAGACTTGAAGCAGAAAAGCTATATGGTCAGCAAAAAATAATATAACAAATGACTTACCGTCTTTCATTTTTCTTACAGTTTTCTTTCATTATGTCTAACTTACGAGTCGGTGGTGGTGTGTGTGTGTGTTTGGGGGGAGGTTGTGGGGGGGGTGGGGGGGGGGGGGGGGGGGGGGGGGGGGGGGGGGGGGGGGGGGGGGGGAGGGGGGGGGGGGGGGGGGGGGGGGGGGGGGGGGGGGGGGGGGGGGGGGGGGGGGGGGGGGGGGGGGGGGGGGGGGGGGGGGGGGGGGGGGGGGGAGGGGGGGGGGGGGGGGGGGGGAGGGGGGGGGGGGGGGGGGCGGGGGGGGGGGGGGGGGAGGGGAGGGGGGGGGGGAGGGGGGGGGGGGGGGGGGGGGGGGGGGGGGGGGGGGGGGGGGGGGGGGGGGGGGGGGGGGGGGGGTGGGGGGGGGGGGTGGGGGGGGGGGGTGTGGGGGGGGGGTTGTTGGGGGGGGGGGGGGGGGGGGGGGGGGGGGGGGGGGGGGGGGTTCTTCAGGGGGGGGGGGGGGGGGGGGGGGGGGGGGGGGGGGGGGGGGGGGGGGGGGGGGGGGGGGGGGGGGGGGGGGGGGGGGGGGGGGGGGGGGGGGGGCCATTGGGGGGGGGGGGGGGGGGGGGGGGAACAGTATGTTCTATGATGCTGTTCACTTACAAACACTTCCTCCTTTAGAATGACTGATCCTGAGATGAGAGCACTATTGAACTACAAATTAAGAGTTTGGTCAGCACACCAAAACAGCTGTTTAGAAAACCTCATCCCAAACGAAGAATAAGAACCAATCACCAGAACCAAATAATAACTGAGTCTGAATCTAACTTGTTTGATGGTATGAGATTCAGTCCAAGTGACTCCTCACTCTCTAGTAATTCAGATTGGGTCTTTGTTCAAGGTATGAGAATAGGGAATGAGTCCTATTGTACTATATCTCATAGTACCATCTAATGAAGAACTAGAAATCAATACAAATATGATATTAAAGTTGAAAACATTACAGAGAGCACACAAAGAGTATGTCCCTGTTATTATGTAGGGTGTGGTTTATTGTGATCATTTTGTAGACCAATCTCTTCTATAAAATTATCACATGGATTGTAAAACTGTCTTCTCAGTTTCCACGGTAAGATTGGGTTGGAAGAATAGATGGATCAATAGATAATATTGAAGTCAACTTGTATACTTTTTCCTTCGTCAGATAAAACTCTTAAAGTACATCAAATCAATGACTGGGAAATTTAAGAAGTGCTTCAATATCAAGTCTTGTTAGTTAAAATGATAACATAGTCCATCCATTTTTAACAGCAATGTATCTATTCTCTGAGCTATGTATCCATTCTTACCTTCTATGTTCCATTTACAGCCGCTCTCTAGTATTGCTACATTTCTGATTCTAAAGTAGTAGCTGTTGGTTTCTGGGACAATAATGTGTATGTAATCACATGTTTGTCATGTGATGATCATGTGATCACTATATACTCTACAGATATTTATATTCGATTGCGTTGCAGCTGTTCGTAAGTTCTTGTTATGCTCATGATAGCTCAGGTAATGGAATGATAAATGGACGTATAGATTTATTTATAATGGATTGATGTTTTCTCTAGTAACTTGTCCTGTGCTGAAAGGTGATCGGTTAGCTCTACTGGATCCTGGACTCTACTGTTAAGTACATATGTGTCATGTGATAACTTTATTGTAGTCATGTGATCATTGGAGCAGGTTTGGGATGTGCCTTCGTGTAATAAACCTCCTCCTCCTGAAAATGATTGTGAGTAAATCCCCTTAGTTTTAATGATTAATTAATTTAACTCCTTTATAGGCTGAGCTGGATCATGATAATGAAGTAAGTTATGATTGAGCTATTTATTAACAGCTTCTAAAATTATAAATTATTGTATAGTAGGAAAAGCTATTAATAGTAACAGTTACTATAATTATAACAGTAATATCATTTTCAGGTGACATCATTAGACATGAATACTGATGTATCTCTTGTTGCATCAGAGTATCAGATGGTAAAGAGAGTGAGAGATCATAATACATTCTATTTATCATAATCAGGTTTTGTAGCTGTATGGTATATTGAACATCAGCGCAAAAGAATTTGAAATCAAGGTAGACCGCCCACTATACAATAATGTACTATCTTTATAATAGCACATGATGGAGAAGTATTGTCAGTAGTTTTCAGTCCTGGTAAGTATCAATACTATTCATACTTATACTATTTTAATATAATATCAATAGATGGTACTAATATATGTACTACTGGTATGATGGATAATATTAAGTTATTAAGTGTTGGAGAACGATGTGAACTGATAACATAAAACAAAAGGAGCCATACCAGTGAGTTCATCCATTAGTTGTTATGTATCCATGGTAACTGATTATCTCCATTATGATTGGTTTGTCTATCCATTGTGATAACTTTTTTTTTCTCCATTTTTAATAAACAATTTGTTGTTATTAGCTGTGTATTGTGGAGGAAGATCGTCTAATATGTGGTGGACAATTAGGTACTCTCTCAATACTAGACAGTACAACTTTAAATGTTATTAATTCTGCTAAAGTCTCATACAGGTAAACCCAGACACAGACCCATACCCAGTACACCCCCCCCCCCCCCCCCCCGGACCCCCCCCCCCCCCCCCCCCCCCCCCCCCCCCCCCCCCCCCCCCCCCCCCCCCCCCCCCCCCCCCCCCCCCCCCCCCCCCCCCCCCCCCCCCCCCCCCCCCCCCCCCCCCCCCCCCCCCCCCCCCCCCCCCCCCCCCCCCCCCCCCCCCCCCCCCCCCCCCCCCCCCCCCCCCCCCCCCCCCCCCCCCCCCCCCCCCCCCCCCCCCCCCCCCCCCCCCCCCCCCCCCCCCCCCCCCCCCCCCCCCCCCCCCCCCCCCCCCCCAACCCCCCCCCCCCCCCCCCCCCCCCCCCCCCCCCCCCCCCCCCCCCCCCCCCCCCCCCCCCCCCCCATAGAAATATTAAACTCATTCCTTTACTAGTATCTTACTCCTATAAAGTCTCATTCCTATACCAATGCTTATTCTTATAGTAGTATGTTTTTGCTTCAGACAGATTTCCCATACTGAAAACAGAAATATTATTGTAAATTAAATCTCTGCCCATTTTCTCTAGGTACCATCACCAGTATAGACGTCTCCTTGTCCAATAATTTAGTGGTAACTGGTAGTAAGGACAGAGCAATAGGGTGTGGTCTATTAGCTAGCTATAAACTCCTCTCGTTTCAAAACAATATCAATAATTTGACATATCTCATCTCCTGCAGTTTAATTTATAATGTAATTATATCTTAATTCCTTTTGTATTTTTGTGTTTGGGACAGGCTCTGCTCTTCCCACTCTGTATAATTTATTTTGTTTAGTATTGTAACCATGGTTACTAATAGCCTATGATATAGGTGGCATATAAATTGATTAATAGATTCACTATGACAACTACCATTAGTAAGGTCTAGATGAGTAAACATCAGTACTTAACCAAAACAGTGACCTAGAATAGCAGTTGTCATAGCAACATTAATGATTTAAATACTATAATACAAAGCTCTATGAGTTCTTTTTCAATATAATCTCTATTTGTTGTAATAGTTCCTTTTTTTTACATAGTCCGGTACTAAGCTATAAAAGAAGGTGTGGTATAGTCACATGATAATGATATTCATAGCATGTACCTCGTGCTTTCGGTGTGATTTCATCCACTAATCCTCTACTGTTACATTACTGAGACATTTGCGATTAATAATTTCTAAAAAAAAGAATTCAAACAAATTAATAAACTAGTTATACATTTCAATATGACAAAGAACTGCACATATCCACTCATTGAGTGGGAAAATGCCAAGATTCCAGACTACAGATAACGATAGTATTGTAACTTACTAGTATATTTTGTTTTCCCAATGTATATTTAATTGTTAATGTACCTTTACAATGTTCCTTTAAGTTATCTCTCCAGCCTGATTCCCGTAATCTCATTCTCAGCAACTCTTTCAACCTAGGTAGCAACAAGGGAGGGTAATCATGAACCACACCCACTAATTATGTACCTTTCTTTCTCTCCACTTTCCTCTAATTTTTGGTTAATTTGTGTTTTTCATTTGAGTCTCCACGCTTCTTCCTTTCGGCTCTGAAAACTGAAGAAAGGTAACAAAAAATTGGAAACGTTTTTTAGAAAAAAACTCACTCAGCAGACCATGATTATTTTTAGGGGGTGTGGTAAAACTGTAACGCCCCTTTATTCTGCACAAAGATGGCTTTCAGTAGACTTTTTCCTCAGCTCTAAGACCTTTTCCGCAACAGATCTTGGCTAACAGCAGCAGCTAGAGCAAGGTAATGTATCGATATGTCATCATTTACTTGTTAAAATTCCCAAAGACTCCCCAAAATAGTTGCTTTAAATTGGCACTGTACATATATTTCATTTATCTATTCATATGAGTATCAGGTCACTTTTTTCTCTAGTTCGTGGTGGTCACATGTTGAGGTTGGACCTCCCGATCCCATATTTGGTCTATTAGAGGCTTATAATAAAGACCAAAGGTCACCCAAAGTTAATTTGACTGTGGGGCGTACAGGGATAATGAAGGAAAGCCGTATGTCCTCGATGTTGTTCAAAAGGTAAGTCATGTGATATTGTTTAATAGATCATGTGAACTTATATTGCAGATTGAGAGAGCACATTTAGAGAAGCACAATGAGAAGGAATATGCTGGTATATTAGGATATCCAGCATTTCATAAAGCAGCCATTGAATTTGCCTTACAAAAGAAGAGAGACATGTCAAAGAAAATTTAGTGAGGACATTATCAGTTTGTTTAGTTCATCCATTAATTAGCCCATCTATCTATTGATCCATCTATTCATCCATTTGTCAATCCATCTGTCCATTTATCCCTCCATTCATCCATTGTAGTATGTATCCGCTCAAGCTGTGGGTGGTACTGGTGCACTAAGAACATTGCTTTGTTTCTGGTATGTATATTAAGCACATGATTATCACATGCTATCCATACATCCTATATATAGGGGAGGTTTTATCCTCATGGTAAGACCATATATGTACCAGCACCTACCTGGGGAACCATTCTCCTGTTTCAAGTAAGTACCCTTCATCCATTATTAGTATATATGGATCCATTGTGTCTATTGTTGTTTTTATGTGTCCATTTTAGAAACTCTGGTCTTGAGGTCGAGTATTATCGTCACTTTAAACCTGAAACGTGTGGTTTTGATGCTGAAGCTTGCTACGAAGATCTAAGAGTCAGTATTTTACATGATCAATCAATGTGATAGTCATGTGGGACTGTTATCTGATATAATTTTTAATCTTCTAGAAATACCAGATCTTCCATGATATTGTTCCATGCTTGTGGTCACAATCCTACTGGTATTGATCCTAACGTAAGTCATACAAGAGAAAGGGACAATACACATTACCCCTGTAATTACTCCTATTTAATTGACTGCTCCATTATCTAGTTGGATAATGGGCAGAGTTGTCAAAAATAATGCAAGGGTAAAGAACCACTCCATATTGAGTATATTATATATAGCTAAACTTACAGGAAAAACAACCACTATGTCTTCATTGATATGGCTTATCAAGGATTCTCTAACTGGAGATCTTGACAGAGATGCTTCAGCTTTGAGGTTGTTTGTAAAAGATGGTCATAAACTTTCATATGCTCAATCATTTTCAAAGACATGGGTTTGTATGGTGATACTTTTGTTAAATGGACATCAATTTATTGTTTATTCTATGGTATCCATTGGTTTGTTTTTTATATTCCATTCCTTTTAACATGCATCCATTGTTTGTTGTTTATATCCATTCCTTTTATCCATTCTCCATTGTTTGTTTTATATGTCCCTTCCTTTATCCATGTATCCATTTGTTTGTTTATGTGTCCATTCCTTTTAACCATGTATCCCATTGTTTGTTTTATGTGTCCATTCCTTGTAACCATGTATCCATTATTTGGTTTATGTGTCCATTCCTTTTATCCATGCATCCTTTGTTTGTTTTATGTGTCCATTCCTTTTATCCTGTATCCATTCATTTAGGTGAGCGTGTAGGAGCAGTTACTATATTATGTGACAATGAGCAGGAACGTCAAGCTCTGGAGTCCCAGCTGAAGATAATAGTCCGACCAATGTACTCTAACCCTCCAATTCATGGAGCTAGAATTGCTGTTGATATTCTTACTAATCCTAATACAAAAGTCAATGGTAATACTGTTAGCAATGTATATATTTTGTGTGTGTCAACATTGTATTGTATAATTGACTCATTATAATCAATAAACTGTCAAATGTTATTGTTCCTATACAAATAACAGATATTGGTCCATATAAAGGATAGTTTAGTTATATTTATGATATGACTACTGTTAATGTATCTAATTATATTATATTAGGTGGTAGAGATGAAGGTATGGCAGACCGTATTACTGAAATGAGGACAGCTTTAAAGGACTCATTAGCTAAACATGGTAAGCTGTATTATTATGATGTTGAGTATGTGTTATGATATGTGTTGGTATAGGGTCTATAAAAGACTGTCCTCATTCACTAAACAGATTGGTATGTTCTGTTATAGTGGACTATCTGCTGAGCATGTTTGGACGAATGAATGAATGGAAACAGTTTTGCTTGATGTCGAGAGCAAGTATTACATTTCTCTCTTTCTCTCTCTTAGGTTGACTTTACTTCGTACAGAGTAAATGCTATCTATATGACAAAGAGATGGTAGAATATCCATACCAGCTCTATTGTTCAACTAATGTTGACTATGTTGCTAAAGCTATCCATGAGAATCACTCAATAACCAACTACAGCTGCAGTAGTATTTGATAGTTCATTCAGTACTAGTTAGATTTATTATTTTCAATTGACTGAGACAGCTGAATTTTTCTCTCTTATTAATTTTGTTTAAAATTGTTATAATTAGAAACACAAAAAAGATTATAGAAGCTCAGTAGATTTATAACTTTGTTGAGATAAATGATATTCATTGTTATTTTATATAATTCAATTATTACTAATATGGTATACAGTTAAAACAGCTGAGGTCACCCTATCATAGGCAGAGGCAAGATGGCAGGAGGTCAGACATAAGTAGGATAATGACCTATCTAAGATGTACCTGTCTAGTTACGTGTGTAGACCTAATAACTCCTCTCTCTCTGAGGCTCCTGCATACCTCACTGTAGTTTGTTAGCTTGTTATTAGAGTATTGTACTTGTATATGATGTTAGTGTCTATTGTCTTATAAATAACTTTTGCCTGTTTTAGTATCTGAATAATCTTATGTACTCCTTCTCTTTAGTCAATCATGGTGGTCACATTTGACAATGGCACCAAAAGATGCCATTTTTTTGGTTTGCAAGAAAACTTGTAGACAAGATCCTAGATCTCCTAAAGTTAATTTTTGCTATCGGAGTATATGGTAATGATGATGGTACAACACATGTATACTCCATTGTACGAAAGGTGAAATAGTATTGTCTATCCTATCTTCTGGTCCATCCATTCATTCATCCATGTATCTGTCCATCCATTTATTCATCTGTCCATTTATCCACATCCATCCATTATTCTTGTATCTATCCATTCATTGAAGGGTTGAAAAGGCATTACTTGATAAAAAATTAGACAAGAGTATGCTGGTATTATGGGGATAAAAATCTTTCCACAAAGCAGCCATTGAATTTGCCTTAGGAAAAAGAAAATCCAATAGTCAGCAATAATCTGGTATGTTCATTATATAATGTTTCCTCTTCAATAGCTAATGTGTTTCTTTATAGTATGCAACAGCTCAAACTATTGCTGGAACAGGTGCTCTTCGTTTTTATTGCAGCATTTTTGGTGCTTGGTACTCATTTCTTTATTATTTTTTATTTATTTTTCAGCCAAGCATTATCCTTATAATAAATTGTATACATGTCAGACTACACTTGGCCTAACCATGCTCCTATATTTAGGTAATTTAAAGACTGATACCTAAACTAGAATATTGAGATTGAGAATGAGACCTGTGTATTGAAATGTAGTATGAAATGTACCTAAACGCAATTTTATAATGAATGAAAAAATATTTAAAGACTTAAATCAAAGTTTTTGAGAATTAGTTCAAATGTTTAGAAATTACTGTTATCATTTTTAGGGAAGCTGGTCATCAAATAAAATATTACGTTATTACGATCCTAAAACTGGTGGCCTAGACAGTACAGGATTATATGAAGATCTCAAGGTACTCTAACTTTTAGTATATGTCATGTTGTGTCATCTCTTTCTCTCTCTCATGCCCTCTGCTCTTTGCTTTTAGACAATACCTGCTAACTCAATTTTGTTGTTTCAAGCTTGTGGTCATACCCAACGGAGTTGACCCTAATGTAAGTTGACTAATAATATATAAGTGAACCTATAGATAAAACAGTACTACTTATATACAAGAGTTACTTATGAACTCAAGTATAGGACATCCCTTGTCTCTTTAGTTAATGTTGTCATTTATATATCATTCTTTCTTATTTGTTATGAAATTTCATGGACTCCATAAAATTAAATATTTTAAACTTTGTTCCTTTGTATTTGTTGTTTTATTTTTCTCTTAGTTGGAAGAATGGGGTGAGATATCTCGTATATCAAGGTATCATTACTTAACACGTTTATAACCTGTTTTTCAGAAACTGGTTTGGTTTAATAGGAACGTGGTCATTTCATTATTATTGATAATGTGTATCAAGGGTTTGCTAGTGGTAACTGTAAGATGATGATATGGCTGGTTTGAGACTACTTGTTGCCGATGGACCACTTGTTAGCCATTTGTCATAACTTCTCTAAGAATATGGGTTTTATATGGTATGAATTGATGGATGAATAATAAATGGTGTGATAGACATATGAATAGATGGATTGTTAGATGTGATGGCCTTATAGATTGATGAATGGGTGGATAGAGTAAACAAAAAAGATATATACAGAGGCAAAGTGACTGATCAGTAAATACCTTGTATCAGTCATAGTAGAGAGAATAAACAAACCCATATTTCTATTTTCTTTCTTTGTCTTTAGGTGAGAGAGTTGGTACATGCTACTTTTTTGTGTAGCAGTGTTGAAGAGCGACAATTAGTAGAGTCACAAATGAAGCTTATTATACGACCAATTTGTCTAATCCTCCTATCAATGGAGCTAGAATTGCTATAGAATTGCTCACCAATTCAGAGTACAAAGAGGAATGGTAGGTTTCTCTTAAGTTAGGGCCAGTTTCGTAGTTTTGTTTTGTTTAGGCTAAAGAGTTGAGGGCTGTTGGTTTGATGATATTTTACAGAAAAGACAATGTTTTTATGATGCATCTGGTAAAACAGTTAGTCTAATAAAATACTTGAGTTTACTAAATACATATAATAGCAGACTACATCACTTTTGTTTTTGTGAACCATAAACTCAGACATATAATGTATTTGTATAAAATTATGGGGGGTACTGATTGTTGTCTGTACCCTGTTATTATGTGTCTGTCATCATTCGAACCTGTGCTCTATGCTATTTTCCCATTTACTGAAGTAATTATTTTATTTATACTTAGGATCTCAGCGCGATTGGTCTCATATTTTAAAGCAGAAAGGCTGTTTTGTTTCCCTGGAATTACACAAGACCAGGTAAGACAAAAATAGATCCTTTTTTTAAGTAAACACTCTCAAAGGCCAATACTAACTAACTTCTTTGCGTGGTGTTTCATCCTTTGGTTCTTTTCTTTGCCTTCTTTTTACTTTTACTGCTATAAGTTTCTTTTTACCCTTCATCATGTACTATGATATCCTTAATACCTGTATGCTAATGTCCATAATTGCCATTGCAGTCAAGACATGTTGTCAGTAGTTTCAGAAAAAGTACCCTCTGTTATTTTAGTAGTAGGCACACAAAGCCAGAAACTTATTGAGCTTAATCTTGATTTACTGGTATTTGTTTATTATATTATCCTTTTATTAGGCTGAAGAGATTGAAAGAGATTATGCTGTTTTCATGACTAAAGATGGCCGTGTCCCTGTAGTTGCTTTACGCACAAAGATATTGAATAGCAGCTAAATCAATAAGTGAAGTGATAAAAGACTAAATTTATGATAAAAAAATGCTGAAATAAAATTATGTATTCCGATATATTAATTTAATGTATAATAAACCTTATAAAGCAGCTGATTATGAAACAATTTTATGTACAGACTAAGCAGTGAAGCAATCATTAGAATAATTTAATAAAAAATTTCTCTCAATATCTTTGAAGCAACATGAAATTTATTATTAAAATAAATGTACAAGCTTTTTAAACACGCAAATAAAGATAACAATATGTTTGGTGATCTAGTAACTTGTTCATTGTCTTTACAAAAAAAATTAAAACTATTACAGCATGCAGCATAGATATAACTAAAGAAACATTGACCATCACAATGTTTTTTTTGAGCTATTCATTGAACTTCATTGATCTCTTGGCTACATTCAACACATTATGTGTGACCTATATCAGTATTTACTGGAATAGTCACAGTTGAACTACCCACACCTGGAGCAGATACCTCTACTACAATACTTCTGCAAACTTTGAGGGTGATGATACTCCTGGATGTCTAATATGTTATACGAATACCACCATCTCTACTCAATCTGTAACAGACGATGTCGATGTTGTGATGATGAAGCATGATCTTCTGTCACTTGGACTACAACTCGAGCTAGACATGATAAGCACTCCTCCATGATGCATGGTAGTTTCATGACATGCTGGATCTCCATTGCCTACTCCAATGATCCGTCCAGGACCACTTACATCCTAAATGATACATTATGTGATGCAGATGGAACTACTTGACCTGTTGAATCTACAATGGAAGCTCGAACAAACCTGTGTCTTGACCATCTAGAACAAGGGCAGATCCAGTTCCAGTCTTCTCACTAGGGACATCAATACTAGCTATGATCTTAGCTGGAGAACCACTAGTTAATATTGTATGTGTGGCCATGACAACATGCTGATCAGAGATACGCAGTAGCTGGTTAGATTTCCAGAAGCAAATGTAACACTCCATTGAGCCCAGCGCCCTGGCCAAACCAGTTGTTGTACACCCTGTGATTTACCATTGATAAAGAGTTGTTCAGCCATGGGAGCATTAGTATAACATGGATAGTACGAGTGTTAGCATTAGGGTGGTGTTCCCAATGTCTACAATATGTACCAGATAACCATCTTTAGCATTATCTTGAGATGGAGCACTATCTTGATTAACAATTGATGGAGGATGATTGATTGGATAATCATTACCACCTGTAGAATGGTTCATCATTGCATTATACAACACCATGATCTAAACCATAGGCAAAGCCTTGGGAAATCCAGCTAAATCAATGGATCCCCAAGGGAGATGAGACATGTGGCCAGCCAAAAGGATGTGGTTCAACCATAATAGTCAAATAATGTCCACACCATACATCCAGCAACAAATTTACGATTGAGTTGATATTCTGTTTGTGCACTTAAACAGTCTGCATTAAATTACCCCAGCACTTGGTATGGATGTTGTCAGCAAAATCTTCCTCCTCTTTGAGTAACACATGAACAACATTCAGACCCTATAAGTGGTTTGTAGGATACTGCTTGTGAATAAGAGTCAAATACATCACCATTCAATGAGACGATGAGAGAGAAAAACCCTTGAAACATCAATCACCTTCGATAGGATAGGCCGCCACCTATATCTCCATTTTGGTTAGCTGTTACTGGACGGTAAGAATCTTCTTCTTTAGAAACTTGCTTAAATTCATTGCCAATTTTTTCATCATCATTACCATAGTTACATCCTCTCTCATTACAAAAGGACCATGCCATTACACTAGGATGGTTGCGATCACGTCTTACCATGTCCTTCTGGTTTTGAACCCAAATAGAGTTGTTACCAAATTCCCTATTTTCATCCCACACAATCACTCCAATACGATCCAGTATGTCCAGCATAACTGGAATTGGAGGATTATGGGACATCCGCCATGAGTGTAGCACCCACTGCTCGCATACTTTGCCCTCTAAACAGATTCACTCTATCAGGTACAAGCCATACCTACACCAGTGAAATCATTATGATTATTAAAACCACGCCATGTAAAGTGGACACCATTAAAAAGAAACCAGTATTTAGGATCCCAATGAGTTTGTCGTACACCAATTGTTATATTAACCTCATCAATAAACAGACCCATCCAATACTTTGACATTGAAAAGTGTAGAGGTAAGACGTGCTGGAGTCCATACCTCCACTTTAGCAACAAAATAGCTAGTAAAGACTGTGATAGTGTCACCTCCACCCATCGTGTTTGGAGGTGTGTATCATCTTCCCTACTATTTTAACCATTTTCATCATAAGCACTGAGTAAAAGTATACCTTATTTTCATCACTCACTCTCTTCATTGACTATTCAGCAGTGATGGTGAAATGGCTGTACCAGCGTACATGCCTTTGGAAATGTCATTAGGATCATGATACTTAATTTCACCTGTGATATTTGTAGCACCATAAGAGGCCATCTGGCACAAAGTGGGCAAGATTGTACTAACAAGATAGGTATGTCGGTAGATGCCTCCTCCCTTCATACCACACCCACCTGAACCACCATTAAGAAGCTGCTCTAACTGCAATAAACGTTTTCATTTCTCCTTACCATCTCCATAAAAGACATTTGTTGCATTATCAAGACGAACAGCAAAACTAGTGTACCCAGAATCATGATAGGTCAACAACTGTCCATTCAAAGGTAAGTGGTGTTGATGCTCGGAATACTCCTTCAAAGTATATCCAAATAGACCTACCCTTCCATTCTGTAGGCAGATTAAAGTGTTTACGATACCAAGTGACATTCTAGGTAAGTAAGCTTGCTTTTCTGGACCATTTCCTTGTTATATACTCCCGTAATTAACCCATCATGAGAACATCAATAACTTCCCAAGAGCTGTCATCAAAATCCCTTGATGGGGGCCATTTGGGGTGGCAGGAGGTAGTGGTTAGCTGGGACATCTCTCCCTCACCAACCCATGTATCATCTTTGTGACTACAGTCACTGCTCTGTCCAATCCATAAACACCCCAGCTTTGTTAGAATATTGCCATATAGCACACATGATATCTCCACAACAAGCACCACGACAATCATCAGCATTACTGGCACTATTAGACTTAAGTCCACGACATTCTACTGAAGTGAGATTATGTGGGAAGGTACTTTCAGGGCAATGCACTATTGTACCCTCTTCTCCTAAAAAGAACTTTTCCAAGCAAAATCAAAGTTGATGGTTTCTCTTGGTGGTAGGTCTTGTGACTGACTGAAAGACAGAGGAGAGGTTGAAGTAAGGAGAGCAATGAAGAATAATACATTATAAAAAGGCAAAAAAGAAGCTTCATCTTTTTCTAACAAAGTTGTTTTCCCTGACCTTTAGAAAGAACATCATTTACAATAAGATGAATATTATTAAAAAGTATGTAGAGAATATTATTAATATAAGCATGGGTAGAATAATTAAGTAATTGACTGGAAGTTTGCAATATGGAAAACACTAACTGATTAGCCTTTAATTAAGTTTTAATATCCTGTTTATTAACATGTGGTTAAAGAAGCTTTGATAATTATCTACTCAGCAAATATTAACAAGGATGAAGTTATTGATTGTTTTTACTCTCTATAAATCTCTACATATGACTTCTATTATCACTTCATGTAATACGTCACAGAGAGAAGTCATCAACTTTGATTTTGGTTGGAGATTTTCTCTCTTACGGAGAAGGGTCGATAGTTGAATGTCCTGAAAGTGAATTTCCACATAATCTTACCATTACAGAGTGTGTTATGGTCTAAGATTTTTTTATGCCAACAATGCTGATGATTGTCGTGGTGCTTGTTGTGCTGATATTACATGTACTATATGGTTATATTCAAGCAGTGATGGATGTTGGATTGGTCGAAGTGATGATTGTAGTACAACACTAAGTCAATGAAATGGGTGGAAAGAGAGACATTTCAATTAAACCATTGAATTTTACAACTAATGGTGCTACATCAAGAGATTTTTGATGACAGTTCTTGGGAAGTTATTGATGTTCCTCATGATGTTTTTTAATTACGGAGTCTACTACGAAATGTCCTAGAGGACAAGCTTTACTTACCTAGGAATGTCACTTGGTATTCGTAAACATTTCAATCTTCCTATAGAGGGGGGGGGGGGGGGGGGGGGGGGGGGGGGAGGGGTAGGGTCTATCTGGGTATACTTTGATGAAGGAGTATTCCGGGCATCAACCACACTACCTTAATGGACAAAAGTTGAAATATCATGATTCTGGCTATGAACATGATTTTTTTTATGTTCGTCTTGACAATGCAACAAGTGTCTTTTATGGAGATGGTAAGGAGAATGAAAATGTAATGCCATTAGAGCTTCTTCTAATGGTGGCTCAGGTTGGTGTATGTGAGGGAGGAGTATCTACCGACATACCTATCTGTTGTTAGTACAAATCCTGCCCATTTGTACCAGATGGTATCCATGGTGCTTCAAATGTAACAGGTGATATTCACTATCATGATCCTAATGATATATCCAAAGGTAGGTATGCTGATACAGTTATGTTCAAGGTTACTGCTGAAGTAGTCATGATGCCATGAAGAAGTGAAACTATATGTTCGTGCCAACTTGCTTGATGAAAATGGAAAGACGATTGCAAATTCTTCTACTCCTCCAAACACAACTGAATGGTGGAGAAACTATACTACAGAGAATGACTTCTCTGTGTCTAATGTTGAGTTTATGGAGTCCTGCTCTTCCCTATCTTTACACAATACAATGTCAAACATGGGCGGGTTGTGTTTAGAAGAATTAATATAACAATTGGTGTCCGACAAACTCATTGGGATGGTAATACTGGTTTCTTTTTAAATGGTGTTCACTTTACATGGCGTGGTTTTAACAACCACAATGATTTTGCTGGTATAGGTTATAGCAATACCAGACAGGATAAACCTGTTTAGAGGACAAGTTATGCGAGCTGTGGTGCTAACTCATGGCGGATGTCCCATAATCCTCCAATTCCAGTTATGCTGGACATACTGGATCGTATTGGAGTGATTGTATGGGATGAAAATAGGGAATTTTGTGTAACCACCCTATTTGGGTTCAAACCCAGCAGGACATGGTAAGACGTGATCACAATCATCCTAGTGTTGTGGTATTTGGTCCTTTTGTAATGAAGCAGGATGTAATCTTGGAGACAATGTAGATGATATAGCAATAGAGTTTAAACAGTGTCCTTACAAAGAAGACATGTATCGTTCCAGTTACACGGCAACATGAATGATTACTTTGGAGATGGTTTAACTTCACGGTTTGACATTCAAGGAATGTCCACACCACCTGGTGATGTTTTTGACTCTTTTCACAGTAAATTTCCCACTAAGCCAACCATTGGTTCTGAGTGTTGTTCTTGTGATACTCAAGTAGGCGGAAGACTTTCCTGATAGTTCCCAATCCATCCGAGCCCTACCATTGGTAATTTTAATGCAGGACTTTTAGTTGCAGAAACTGAATATACACTTAATCGTAAATTTGTTGCTGGTGTATGGTGTGGACCATTATTTGACTATTATGGTAACCACATTTTGGCTGGCCGCAAGTCTCATCCACCTTTGGATGCATTGATCTAGCTGGATTTTCCCAAGGCTTCTGCCTATTGGTTTAGATCATGGTGGCTATATAATGCAATGATGAACCATTCTACAGGTGGTAATGATTATCCAATCAATCCCATCACTTGTTAATCAAGATAGTGCTCCGTCTCAGATAATGCTAAAGATGGATATCTAGTACATATTGTAGAACATTGGGGAACCACACCCTAATGCTAACACTCGTACTATCCATGTTTATACTAATGCTCCCATGCTGAACTCTTTATCAATGATAAATCTCAAGGTGTACCACAACTGGTTATGGCAGGGCTGGGCTCAGTGGAGTGTTACATTTATTTCTGGAAATCTAAAAGCTACTGCTATCTCTGATCACAGCATGTTGTCGTGGCCACACATACATATTAACTAGTGGTTCTCTCCAGCTAAGATTGTAGGTAGTCATTGATGTCCCTAGTGAGAAGACTGGAACTGATCTGCCCTTGTTCTAGATGGGTCAAGACACAGGTCTTGTTCGGGCTTCCATTGTAGATTCAACTGGTCAAGTAGTTTCCATCTGCCTCACATAACGTATCATTTAGGATTGTAAGTGGTCCTGGACGGATCATTGGAGTAGGCAATGGAGATCAAGCATGTCATGAACCTAACCATGCAATCATGGAGGAGTGCTTATCATGGTCTAGCTCGAGTTGTAGTCCAAGTAACAGAAGATCATGCTGCATCATCACAACCATCGACATCGTCTGTTTTTTACAGATTGATAGAGATGGTGGTATTCGTACACACATATTAGACATCCAGGAGTATCATCACCCTCAAGGTTTGGCAGACAGTATTGTAGTAGAGGTCTCTGCTCCAGGTGTGGGTAGTTCAACTGTGACTATTCCAGTAGCCCCTACTGATATTGTCACGCCTAATGTGTTTGAATGTAGCTAAGAGATCATGAAGTTAAATAACCTTTGACAACACTTCTTCATGCTACTTATTAAAGAACTACGCGCAACATTAGCTGTTGCATTTTATATTTTTTGCTCTTTGCATTTTTTCTGCTGTTACATTTAATCATAATTAGTTATAACTAAATAATGATCTTATTAAATTAAATTATAGATTAGCAAGATGCTATACTAGTTGTGTTCAGTTTCTGCTACCAATTTAGCTTAATATTACATAATCTTTTTGTCTCCTAACTCCAGTTTGCTTTCCTTTAAATGCTGCACTCTACGGAGATTACAACATTCAAAAAACAAGAGTGCAGGCTTTTAGGTGTTTTCCCATTATTCTTAGATTTCTTCTAAATTTTTTTCAAAATTTTTACATCATAAATTTTCTTCTTGATAAGGTATTATTATATTTTATTATTATATTTTTTATTAACCCATGTTGTTTCATCATTCTATGTGCAAATAACATTTTTTAATTATTTTAAAACTTAAACAAGGCAAAGGTTAAACAGCTACTAGTCAGCAAAATTTTCTGTTTGTTTTAATGTCCAGTTATATATTTAATTTGTGTTTCATTTTAATGGTACCTGAACAAATACCATTGAGTTCAATATAACCATTTAATGATGTTTAATGTTGCTTGAACTAATGTAATTGGACACCATATAAATAGTTCCTATGGTGCCAATGGTGTTTTCTATATAAACCACTTCTATGGTGGCCAATGTGCTTGAAGACACACCATTGGACCGTAGAAACCATTTCTATTGTCCCCCATTGTGCTGTGAGCAAGCATTGTCGGGCACCATAGAAATGTAATCTAAAGTGCCCAATGATACCTGAACAAACACCATTGAAGTGTTTATGATACAAGTGACATTCTAAGGTAAGTAAGCTTACTTTTCTGGCCCATTTTTCCTTATACACTCCATTAATTAAAAAACCATTATGAGGAACATCAATAACTTCCCAAGAGCTATCATCAAAATCCCTTGATGTGGGGCCACTTGTGGCAGGAGGTAGTGGTTTAGCTGGGACATCTCTCCCTCCACCAACCCATGTATCATCTTTGTGACTACAGTCACTGCTGCTTGTCCAATCCAACACCCAGCAATTGTTAGAATATATATAGGCCCACATGATATGTCCACAACAAGCACCACGACAATCATCAGCATTACTGGCACTATTAGACTTAAGTCCACGACATCCACTATTGTACCCTCTTCTCCTAAAAAGAACTTCCAAGCGAAATCAAAATTGATGGTCTCTCTTGGTGGTAGGTCTTGTGCTTGACTGAAGGCAAAGAGGAGAGGCTGAGGTAGGAGAGCAATGAAGAATAATACATTATAAAAAGGCAAAAGAAGCTTCATCTTTTCTAACAAAGTTGTTTTGCTGACCTTTAGAAAGAATATTATTTACATAAGATAGAAATATTTACAAGTATATGAGAATATTATTAATAAGTATGGTAGAATAAATTGACTGGAAGTTTGCAATATGGAAAACACTAAACTGATATCCTTTAATAACCTTTTGATATCCTGTTTATTAACATGTGGTTAAAGAAGCTTTGATAATTATCTACTCAGCAAATATTAACAAGAATGAAGTTATTAATTGTTTTAAGGCTCTCTATAAACCTCTACATGACTTCTATTATCACTTCATGTAATACATCACAAAGAGAAGTCATCAACTTTGATTTTGGTTGGAGATTTCTCTTCCCCCAATGGAGAAGGGTCGATAGTGAAATGTCCTAAAAGTGAGTTTCCACATAATCTTACCATGGCATAGTGTTATGGTCTAAGAACATTTTATGCCAACAATGCTGATGATTGTCGTGGTGCTTGTTGTGCTGAGATTACATGTACTGTATGGTTTATATTCAAACAGTGATGGATGTTTGATTGGTTGTAGTGATGATTGTAGTAGTAGCAACACTAAATCAACAAGAATGGTTGGAAAGAAGAGACATTCCAATTAAACCATTGAATTTTACAAACTAATGGCGCTTCATCAAGAGATTTGATGACAGTTCTGGGAAGTTGTTGATGTTCCTCATGATGGTTTAATTAATGGAGTCTACTACAAGAATGGTCCTAGAGGGGACAAGCTTACTTACCTAGGAATGTCCCTTGGTATCGTAAACATTTCAATCTTCCTATAGAGTGGAAGGGTAGGTCTATCTGGGTATACTTTGAAGGAGTATTCCGGGCATCAACCACTTACCGTTAAGGGACAAAAGTTGATATATCATGATTCTGGCTATACCAGTTTTATGTTCGTCTTGACAATGCAACAAGTGTCTTTTTATGGAGATGCAGGAAAATAAAAATGTCATTGCCATCAGAGCTCTTCTAATGGTGGCTCAGGTTGGTGGTATGAGGGAGGAGGTATTACCTACCGACATACCTATCTTGTTAGTACAAATCCTGCCCCATTTTGTACAATGGTATCCATGGTGCTTCAAATGTAACAGGTTGATATTCATTATCATGATCCTAATGATATATCAAAGGTATGTATGCTGGTACAGTTTATGTTCAAGGGTACTGCTGAAGTAGTCAATGATGCCAGTGAAGAAGTGAAACTATATGTTCGTGCCAACTTGCTTGATGAAAATGGAAAAAAAAAAATGGTTGCAAAATTCTTCTACTCCTCCTAACACACTAAATGGTAGAGAAAGTGGGGGTTTTTGATACTACAGAAAATGACTTATCTGTGTCTAATGTCGAGTTATGGAGTCCTGCTCGTCCTATCTTTACACAATACAATGTCAAACATGGGCAGGTTGTGTTTTAGAAGAAATTAATATAAACAATTGGTGTCCGACAAACTCATTGGGATGGGTAATACGGGTTCTTTTTAAATGGTGTTCACTTTACATGGCGTGGTTTTAACAACCACAATGATTTTGCTGGTATAGGTATAGCAGTACCAGACAGGATCAACCTGTTTAGAGGACAAGTTATGCGAGCTGTGGGTGCTAACTCATGGGGATGTCCCATAATCCTCCAATTCCAGTTATGTTGGACATACTGGATCGTATTGGATGGATTGTCTGGGATGAAAATAGGGAATTTGGCAACAACTCTATTTGGGTTCAAAACCAGCAGGACATTGGGTAAGACGTGAATCACAACCATCCTAGTGTTATGGCATGCGGTCTTGGTTGTAACTGAAGTAGGATGTAAGTCTTGGAGACAATGAAGAGGATTTTATAGACAATAGAGTTTAAAAAAAAGTGTCTTACAAAGAAGACATGTATCGTCCAGTTACAGGCACAACATGAATGTTAACATTGAGATGGGTTTAACTTCACAGGTTGACGTTCAAGGAATGTCAACACCCACCCTGTGATGTTTTTGACACCTTTCACAGTAAATTTCCCACGCTAAGCCAACCATTGGTTCCGAGTGTTGTTCTTGTGATACTCAAAGGAGGCGAAGACTTTCCTGATAGTGCCCAAATCCATCTAGACCCTACCATTGGTAAATTTTAATGCAGGGG
>NW_024534291.1:0-23031 GCF_016097555.1 Gigantopelta aegis
ATTAAATTTCTGAACTTGTTATATCCAAAAATTACTATATTTTCCACGACTGATATGATCAAAACACTAGTTCGGGAAAGAATTATCTGGTCATGTCACTTCCAAATTTCTTGCACCCTTAGATCAAATATTTTAATACAAATTGTGCACAAAATATTAAACATTTTGGGTTCCTTATCATGGTTCATCTTCATAAAGAACAAAAATTTTAAAACATTAACTATCCAATCTTTTAAAAGAATCAAGTCTTAAAAATATTAATTACAGTCATTAGTTTAACACCGAACAATGATTGACAATATGTTTGAGTCCCCTTAGTCAGATGAAATTTTTCATCTCAATTGTGTGGAAGGGCTATTGCCATTAATTTATAAATAATTTTTGTACCTAATACTCCACACATTCCATTTGTTTAAGTACCAAAGTCAATTATAATTAGAATCAAAACTGTAATTTGATGTATAATTTTTTTTTGAGATACTGGAAACGTGACTGTGAACTATGAAAACCCTTTAATGAAACACTAGCGGTCATTCAACAATGGATATATTATCATAGTAGTGTTTATATGTACTGGAGGTAATATATTGTAAAGGACTACGAAATACATGTATATAAGGAGTTACCTAATTTGAAAACGCTATGTTAGTGTATATCTATTATATGTTATCAGTCCACTCACAACTATTAAACTAGTTTAATTGCATTCACTGATTTAGTGGAAATAATAATTAATTTAAATACAAAAAAGTAAATAGTCTGATATAATTATCCATTTAGTATCTTAAAATGAAAAACTAGTTAATCAGTATGATATATTTGCAGCTGGTGATGGACTATCAGCTAGATATTGACATCTTGCTTGTATGTTAGGATAGGCCAGGAGGTCTGATCAATCCAATTGGATGTGGATATGTATATGGAAAATATTATCCTATAAAATAATATTTTGAATAATTTCACAGATTGGAGAGGTTATAAGAGAGATAAGAGCTAAAGACAGATAGCAAGCTATAGCTAATCTTAACCTCAATCAGCCAGAATCTACCTTTGACACATTGAGATTCATGTTAACACATGTGAGTGCCTGTATTTTCATGCTAATTCTGCTAGTACCTTTGTGACAAAGGTGCTTAGACACACAATTCAGAATTGAACTGTATGTTTAATGAACAACATTTCCAAGTTTGACAGCAACATGGTGACATATTGTCACCACCCATACCATACCATATGAGTAATTCTTCAATATTTATTTCATTTTGTAAATTTCTTATATGTACTGCCACTTGCTAGTACTTTATAATGATATATATGATATAAAGATATAATGTATTATATATAGAAAATGTTAGATAATTTAGGATGGAAACAAGACCATACTCGAGAAAGTCCTAATTGAGTTAATGAACCAATGCCCCTATATATAGTGGCCATATAGTAACAATAACAATACAGTACCTGTCTAGTGTAGGAGGAACTATTAACTCCTAGTGAGAACTATAAGTACATGGCTGCATGAATTAGCAGTCTGATTTAACTGAAAAAAAAAATTATCTGACCTCTATATATAGGAGGACTTGCCTGCTCTGTGGGTGCCATGTAGGCAGGTATTATACTTGTACTATATTGTTATCAGTTCTTATATATGGCCGCATGTTTGTGAACACATGATTCTTGTTCACTATAGTTTTACTTAGCTGACTGCTTGGGTGAGCAATTCCGGGAAAAATAATTGTGCATGTGGTAAGTGGTCTACTCCCATTCTTTCAATGGGTATTACTAGTGTACATACGTTCCATTGATGACCTAATATGAACTATGTAACATATTATATATATTTCCAGTCTTTTAGTCCTAGGGACTATAATGTATGCTATTACCTAATTTCTTATACAGTGCACGATATCATATGTGATAATGTTCTTGATGTTAGTTATAAACAACCCAATTTAGAAATAAAATACTTTTTAGTTAAACTGTATTTATTTTAATAGAAAAAAGGTAAACTAGCTTAAAAAACATAGCAGATTAAAGTAAGTCATATCCTGATATTTGGATAGCTGTATCACATGCTTAACCTCTCAAGTGTAAAGTCCAAATTTGATATATATATTTTACATATGGCTAACATGGGCTTTAAAACTTTTTCTTAGAATATTAATTTCCTGTTTACGCTACATCATGCATTTTTAAAGTGATCAAGATGTTATGAAAAACTGGGAAATTATAATTCTAAGAAAAGTATTAATAAACTCTAACCATTATGTAATATATATGTGACAAACTAGGTTTCTATTGTTAGACTTTTGATGATATCTAGCTATGTAGGATATCTGGATATCAGAATATATGTACATTCATGGACTACCAGATTATTAATTGCAAACATCAGTGGAAGTTATGCCTTAGTTTGATTCTAATGTTTGACTTTTATCTTTATCAGTTTTTTCTTTTCTATCTTTGCTGGGCTAGCTTAATTCCAAGGTGTTTGGCATGTATTAATCAGCAAATGGACAGTGTCTCATTAACGGTAGCCCAAGCCTCTGCCAATTCATTGGGCATGTGGTTATTTTTCCAGAACAAGATAAATGTTATTTACAAATTTCCTATATTACTATTCCTTCTACTACAGATTTTTATGTGAATATTAAATTATATGCATGTTATGACCATTTTAATAAACAAAAATGAACTTGTAGACTACAGAACACATTATTAATCATTATTTAATATTATTACACACAAATATTAGTGGTAACAATTAAGAAAATACAAAATGAGGGATTAATAAAGCTACAAACTTATGAATTATTAAAAAGCATTTATAATGCTTTTGTTCATTCTTGTATTATATCAGGTATGTTTTTTGATTTTAGTTTCATCTGTAAGCACAACAACAAATAACAAGAGATAGATAAACATGTAATCAGAGCTGTCGACATGCAATCTTCCGTTATCATGTTGTAAATTTATATTATGAGATATGGAGATCTTGAATAGTGTACCTACACCTGATATCAATGAAAACAACAGTACCATGCAAATTACAAAGCAATAGTTTCCTAACATAGAGACAAGATAAAGTTGCATTACTTTTATTAGTTGATATGACATAACCATTTACAATACTAAGTACAACTGTAAAATATGTCTATTCATGCACTGTAATTATATATAGCATATTCACAGTTTACATACATGAGCACTCAAGATTCCAGGAACTGCAAAAGAACATTTTTTTTGACAACAAGGCTAAAAACAGTTCTAAGAAAGTTTAGGCAATCACCTACGTACTTGACCATATGCACTGAATATGTCAATATGTTACATCCCTTAGGAATTTTCTTAGTACATGAAAATTAGAGTAGTGCTGTATTATTCAGCACATATATCATCCATTAGACCATGTACAGATATAGAAAAAATTGATTGATGCCTCATGTTGTAAGGGTTCTAGAACCTAGAGGACATCCTTTTATGGAAGACAGTGTCTTATACTTGATTAAATAAACTTTTGTTATGACACAATTCAAATATCTTATAAGAGGGTTCTAAATGACAATTAAGGTATTAGTATTTATGTAAAGAAACATGACATAATGTTAGTAAACATATGAACTCTTGAACAAATGATTTAAAAACAGAAAATGATCCTCTAAATAACAGGGACTTTCAATGCCACAACAATGGTCATATTTTTCTATATTAATATAGAAAATATGTAATTGTCTTTAATTTGTGGCACCCAGGAGAACTCTCAGCAAGACTGTTATACCTTGGCACTAAATGCACTGCAGAATGTGAAAATAAGCCAAAAGTACTCATCTCCAGATTGCCACTCCCCCTTGGCAAAAAAGGCAGTCATGGTGCATTTGCCTCTAAATATCGTACTCCTAGTGTCAACAACATGACATGTATATCAATCCATCTAATCATGCACTAATGGTCACATTACAAGTAATAGATGGTCACCTTATACACAAATTTTGTGAGAAATCAGTAATAGAGAATTATGACAATTCTGAGACTAAAAACTACCATTCCTAGAAAATTATTTGTTACAATTATAAGCCTATGATTAAAATGATAGGTTAAACACACATGATAACAAAATATACTTATAACTATCCTATCATTATTACATAATATATTCTTTCCTCAAAAGAAATGCAAGAAAAATTAGCCATTACTGAAAGGCATCAAGTCATACAATCACACATTTTTCACAAAGTTATATATATGATCAGTGATGTCACACTGATGACATTAGGACCAAGAATTTGGAGTAAATGGGATCAGACTGCCTTTTTACCTGTTAAACATGGCAGTCTGGGGATGAGAGTAAGTTGGATGGTTAATAACACAGTTAACATTCAAGAGGGTCCCACCCTGGGCGGAGATATTTTGGTTGGCATTGCAGTACAGACAAGCTATCAGACAACTGAGCAGTCCTTCTCACTCTCACCCTCCTCACATGTTTACTAATGACTTACGTTTTGGTCATACTTCTTTTGTTGTTATTTATTTCTGTGTTTATATTTATGTGTACTTTTATTTATGTAACAATAATTGTATACTTAGCCTCCATCTCATAGTGAACCTGGGACATGTCTATAGCTTGTAGATGTGTGCTGGGGACATTTTAGTGTATCTGACCTGCACTCCCTAATATATGTAAGTGCAGCCACTTAGTAGAAGTGAGTGAGGCTACTATACAGTTTGACCAATTACTTGGAGATGGATCTGCCTGTTATGGTAGGTCTTAGTGACACTTGGTTAAGGGTTCTTTCTTAACATCTATGATTTTGGCAGCATAGACAATGGCACAAGCCGGCAGAGTGTGCTGCAAGAACCTTAATTATAGCAAATGAAGCAGTATGGATCACCATATGATCCTTCTAGAGGATAAGACATGCTTTTTCCTCACAAAGGAGACAAATGTCACCCTGGTACTAGTAATGACTTAGGGGATGTGGCCTTGCACCTTATTATCCAATCTCCTAATTAGTAAGACTAGATATTTTTGGCACTGAACCATGCCAACTGTTGCAAGAAAGACTATTTATCTATCTATCTGATAGAGTCATTTGTGCATGTACATAACTATATATATTGTATTTCAAATAAAAATTGGGGAAAAAATTTCAAGGTAAACCCACACTATAAACTGCTAAAAAGTCACTAAATATAATGATATAAATTATTTTATCTAGTTCAAGCAAGGTCACTAAATAAGTTCACTTTATTGCTGGGCTTAGAACAATTGTAAAGTTATGATTAAAGGTGACATTAATGTTAGAAAAAAACAAATCGTATGTTTTGATAAAATAAATCTATTTTACATATATGACATTCTGTTAACATTGAACTAGTAGTGGTAGATGATCTGTAGTTGTAGGCATACCTAAAGTCTTCAGCTGGGTTAAATATCTCCATGTGGGTATGGAGGAAAGACTACAGTCTCCAGCACTATTTCCAGTTTGAATCATTAGTGGGTCCACCATATTCATGATATGGATACCATTGTTGTAGCCATTGTTCAAAGATGGAGTCTATCATTCTGTCGTGATTGATGAGACTGGATCAGTAGGTGAGGCAATTACATCAGGTATTGTATCTACTTGGATCCTATAACATTATCAAAACTCCAGTGTTCCAGCATAATATATACATATATACATGATAAAATTACTAAACACTAAACTATACTATTATAAATATTCATATGTACAGTATTAATTAATTGACTAAATTATGCAGCAGAAAAAATATTCTCAGAACCTACTTCATTTTTTTAATATGGGTTTGGTTTAGGTTCAAATCCTTCCAGAAAACTGCTAAAAGGGTTTTTCAGAATATTTATTGTTTGATACATGGCTGTGTATAAACTCGAGTAGTGGTGAAGAATAATGAAACTAGTCTGAAATCCAGATATTCCCTCCCTTTGCAGAACGTCTAGCTTCAAGACTAAATTAACAACTGTCCTTCCAATAATGTAAGCAACTTGAATCTTTAGTAATATTTTGCATTTCTTTTTCAAACCACAGTAAAACAGATGATGCCATGTTGGAATTCCAGTTGACTCATGAGCATATATGCTAATAGTCACTTTGTACCAATCTCAATAGAAATTGATTATAATTATATCATTTGCTATTGAGATTGGTACTCAGTGAATATATAATAAATGTTTATGTAACATACTTGATTCTGTACTATTATAGTCACCATCATTGTTTTTAGCAACATAATGATGCTTCTATTGAAACATGCAAAGAGAGAAATGTTTCCAATTAATAATAATAGCATTATTAACAACACGATGTTAATAATCACTGACTAAATAGATATGATAATATCATATCTATGTAATCAGTGATTATTAACATCATGTTGTTAATAATGTTATTATATTAAATTAGAAACTTTTCTCTCACATAATCATGTTAATAGATTATCTATGATGTAGTAATGTAGCTGCTCATTGGGTAATACTAAATAAAGTACTGTACTGCATTTCCTGGAACAGCAGGTATCCAAAAACTGCAATACATTCCAGGAATTCTTTAAAACTTCAGACTGAGCTTTAATTGGAAGCAATTACAAAGACATTTATCTATAAAGGCTTCAAAGCTCTATTATATTGACTGTTGTGTAATTGAGGTCTAACTTGAGATGTATCATGGGTACAAGCAGCAGGAAGCCTGACCCAAGGAAAGGTACTCCAAGTATTCATCGCTGATTACAACTATTATAAATGGGTTTACAGGTCGACTACACTGTGATTCTGTGTCAGGATATGCTTTTTTTGGAATCTGTTTGATATTTTTTTTCAGTTGTATTTTATTTAATTTGCGATTTTCTTTCAATGTATTTTACAATGGTCGGTCATCAACTTTACACATATATTGTTGATCTTGCTGGCAGTGTTATAGGCTTACTACCTTGGTTCTCTTGTTGTTTTTTGTGTTGTCTTTTCTGTCCTTTTGAAAGGAAATCAATGCTATTACTTGCTTTAGCTGTTTTTGGAATGGTTTTCATTCATTAGCTCTATCCTGACATTTTCTGTCTTTGGTTTTACAACAAGGAAGATGTTCAACATCCCAAGCTACTCATTGCTGCTGGTGTCCTTCTTATACTTGCAGGTTGCTGTCATTGTGCAGGATTGGATTTTTTGCAAAAAGCAGGTGGTGAATACTCCAGAAGAAAGGATACCAAAGAAGTGACTATATGGTTGTTTGGCTAGAACAATGTTTAAAAGAACTACTACTTTTATAATTTGGTAACCAATTTGTTAATAGTTTGTATTTAAAAAATGTTTTTTTGTTATGTTATATGTATGAATTCATCCAGTTGAAAAATTATCTGTTTCTTTAGAAACCAGCACGATGGAATTAGCATTCCGTAATTGAAATATAGCTTGTTTTCAGAGTTAATTAACACAATCGTGAGCTGTCAAAGATGTCTCAATATCTGGTTTTTCTCTGAAGTGTTTTGTTACACATGGTAGAATATAAAAACAATTCTAAGAAAAGTGTTGACAAGACAGTTTAGAAGATTCCCATAGAAGCCATCTAAGATGAATTTGAGGGCTAAACTCTAAACTCTAACTTAACTGACCAATCAGATTCATTTAATTAGCCAATCATGGATCAACTTTACTGTAAAACACATGCATTTGAATAGAACAATTCATAAAAGTGACTGACTTATTGAACTTGTCATAGTTTGATTGACTTCAAAACCTAGAAAATCTAACTTCACTCTATTTGAAAGTCTTTAGCAATCCTCCTAAGTTATTCATTATGGTGATGGTAAGTTACTCATTGCAATAGATAATGCTATATGACATGTTATTATATGCAGATGGAAAGGGAATATTACTAGGTGGTGGATGCTCCCTTGTATGTTTGTCTGCTTTGGTTTATGTTTGTAGCAGCTATACTCGCATTTTTGCAATATGACAAGACTGGATCTCATGTCATTTTGGCTGGTCTTATTATAGGATTGCTACCTGCTGTAGTTGTTGTCTCTTTGGTTGTTTTTTGCATGGCCTTTTTTGTGAAAAAAGTGCAGTGCCTACATTGACTCTCTTTTTTGTAGCATTAGGTGGATTCTCAATCCTTGGTGCTATTCTAATTTTTCGTTGGAGTTGGTCAAGAAGCAAAGAAGAAAGAGCAGCGATATTGATCCTGACTATAATCAAGCTCAAGTGATTGCTGCTGGTATTTTATTTGCATTGTCAGGTCTTTTCCATTGCATTGGATGTGCATGTTATGGTACTGGATATTCTATTTCAGAGTCTGAAGACAAAGAGAGACTTTCAACATATAATAGTTATAACTGAAAGAATTTTTCAGAACTGTATTTAGTTGTGTGTATTACATGCACCAATGATTTAAAAAAATTCATTCACTTGCTTAAATTAATTTTGTAATTAATAAACATATAAATATTCTATACAATAGGTATTTTCCAACAATTGGTGACATAATGGTATCTTCAAAGCTTTTACAATGACTTGTATATAGATAATTTGCAAACCCTTGAAAAGAACCAACACCTTGTATATTGATAGTATTTGTGCTTTAGTGAATATAGTAAGTTAGGGTTATATCTTAGTCATTGTAATAAACATAATACAAAAATAACATGAAAGTAGTACTAGTCTTCATTACTAATGCATTATATCTCCACTGTAAAACAATTGTTAGTGTGTGCTATAAATCACAATTTTTTAAACATTTAATATAACAACTCCAATTGCTATGTAAATGCATTATCCACTTTTTATATACTGCTTTATATTAGCATATGCTGGTCATCACAGTAGTTTCCCCTGAAGGCACAGGTGTCATAATTCTTCTGTGTAAACAGTTGCTGTGTATTGTTATCAATCTTATATGGCAGCTTATGGGCAGACATGTTTCAACCCCACTATCTAGAACCTTCTTATCAGTACAGATCATTCAGCTGACTGTTTATGAGCAAACAGTTCTGGGGATGTTAATCATGCATGAGCAAGTGTCCATTGTTACCACATGTGCTCAACATTATTGTAAATCACATGATGACAATGGCATAATATATATGATCTTGCCAGTCTTTTTATCCTAACATATATCACTGAATTGGTTCATCTAATCCATTGTAATTTTGTTAGACATATAATAAAGGATGAGATACTGGAAAAATTTTAAACATTACATTATTGTCATCACTATAGGTTGGTCCTTCTTATAAAGAGTACAAAAAAATAATTCAATGAATTATGAATCATTAAAATACAAGTATTTCATGAACTTACGTGTTAAGAAGTAATCATAGCGACTTTCCAATAAAACACAAGCTAGTGATGTTTATGTAAGATAAATCATACATTTAAAGATACATAGAAGTCATAAAATATGCTAGTTTATTAAAAACCATACATAAGCTTGAATGCTTGATCCATTTAATAGTGATGAGAGTGAGACTGATGTTTTACACAAGAATGCCCATTTTTTAATTTTTTTGTGCTACTTCTGACAATACCCATATTGTAATAGTGCTAGGAAGCTTGAATAAGTATTAGATTTCTACAATGAATGCATGTGTTCCCAAAATTGACAGCAGTTGCTCTAATCTAATGTAATTTACCATAATCTGATATTAATAATCATTACATTGTTGTTATTGCAATAGGTTGCTTCTTCATATAAAGATCACAATGTAAATACATGAAGAGTTGAAGACTACTACATGTCACATATTTCATGATCCTTATTATGAAGACTACTTCCCAATGAAGCACAAGCTAATGATGTTTATGTAAGTTAAAAATTTGGTTAAGCACAAGCTAATGATGTTTAGGTAAGTTAAAAATCTTATGTTTATAGAGACATACAAGTCATAAAATATCCAATTTATCAACTATACTCTTCTTAAACCATTGTTACATGGTGAGAGTGATACTCAAATTTTGCACAAGAGTCCTCACTTTTGTGCTATATCTATCAATACCTATATTGTAAAAAAGTGCTAAGAATCTAAATAATAATTGGATCTCTACATAAAAGACAGGTGTTATTTTCCAAATTTGACAACAAGTACATCAAACTGTGAGAGCTAGACCTGTCTATATATTCAAACCACTCATACAATTATATAAAATAATTCTTCCATAATAAATTTACTTATTATATGTACCCCTTTTTGCCAAAATTCCTAAAGAATACACACAATGTTGAGGATAATATGTATATATGATGTCAGAAAATGCTAAATAATTTTAGATGGAATCAGGGCATACTCAGAGGAAGTATAGAATACTGTTCACTCTCTAAGCACCCTATAGGTACCATCAATGTATCTATAGGGTAAAGACTATGACATATTCTAGAGTTGTTGCGTTTTATTTCTCAGCAATTTTAGATTGCTGCATTACATAGTTTAACTAGAAAAAAAATACTGAAAAAAAAACTGTTAACTAGATCATTAGTGCATATGTTGCACTAATGATACATTGTATGCATAATTGCATTAATGATGAACACAGCATAATTACAGACCTCCACACTGTCAATTACTACTTTTTCATTTCCCCACTACTCTGAGGATGTCTCTGTTTCCTCTAAGATCTCCTTCCAACCCTTTGTTTGTCATAATGACACCTACCCACTACCACACCAAATAGATCCGGAGGGTGCAATAGCTCAAAAAAAGAAACCCAAGGTTCCACCTACACCAGCTCAGAGCTATACAGATACAGATACTTTTTTTGCCAACAACATTAATATTGTTCTAGTTGGTAGAATGGAGTAGGGGTCAACTTAATGGGTAGAATCAGTATAGTTTTTTACTGGCCCCCCACTCACTGACTGCTATGCATTATGAGGTTTATGGAAAAATACTTATCAAAGATTGCTATGATGTTTATTAAAAATCTATAATTATATTTTTTTGATATCCTGCATGTAATTGTATCATCAACCTCTTCAAATATAGAAACATAGTTTGACCTTTTATATGATGGGTCTTAACACTTTTCTTAGAATTTCCTATTTTTACTACTTATATATTTGACCACATCCATCCTGTGTCATATGACATGTAATATGTACAACAGTGCTTTGGCATGTAAGCTTGAAAGTGGTTTTAGTGTGAATGGAGAAATTACTTTTCTAAGAAAAGTGTTGATAACTTCAAATGACTTTATGCAAAATATGACAAAGTAGATTTCTATATTAAGAGTTGGTGATATAGTTACATAAACAGTTGAAGTTATTATATAGGACTACAAATTATTGAGTTACAAATCATTGTTTGAAGTTAACCTGAATTATGCGTTTGCTGCTAGTGATGACTTTGACCTCTATCATTTTTCTTTTGTACATATTGACTGGAATGGTAAACCTGGCTTAGTCCTCACCATCCTGAGTGTTCATCATTAATTGGAAATGACTGGCAATAATACCTAGATAAATAGACAGATCTGGTCAACGTCATACAACCTGCTGTTACGTGTAAGTATTTCATTTTTCATAATTAAATTTCATCTTTGGTCATTTTGATTACAGTAAATCGATAATACGGTACAATTCGCAATTGATTTTGGTCGACGGAAATACACAGAGACTCGCTCTTTCCCTTATCTGTCATTTTAGCGACATTGCTGATCGACAATGAAATACATAGTCACTCTGATCTTTTTTGGTTTTCCTTAATTTCCAATGAACAAGGTATTATCGTCTAGGTTGAATAATATACTATTGTGGAGTTCATTCCTGTTTAGATTTGTAATGGCTATCTTTAGTTTAAAGTAGTTAACTACTTTAAAGTCAAGATAGCCAATTCCAAGTTCCAATTTTCAATATAAAAATTTGCAGCGACCTGTATTGTCTGATATAATTATATTCAATGCATAATCAATAAATTAAGCATGCATGATGCACTTAGTTATATTCATATATACAGGCGTTGTTTAATGAGAAATAACATCTTCTCACCAACTCAATCCTATAGTTCGGGTATAGTTTGAAATTTACTATGATATACTTGGGGTAAGATCTGTGATGATAGTTTTTTTTGAAGCTAATGTTATATGTCCATCAACTGGCATTACTGGTGTCTCCAGTTAGGTTATGTTGGAAGTACATAAATGTAAGATTTACTACTTATAATTATTTCCACTATATTGCATATATATTTCAGCATGCAAGTCAACTAAGAGACAATGCCTTCATAGAAATATGAAATTATATTTTCATTAATAAGCAAATGCCTTTTGTAGTCTTGTGAGCCTTGCAGACCCAACCTATCTGTTGTTCATTCATAGAGGTTGGGTCTAGCTCCTCAGTAGATTAATATCATATTCTTATGCCTTATTGTTGCCTCCAATTTTTAACAGCTATGAAAAACACACAGCTTCAAGCTTGCTAGAAGATGTTGACTGTTACTCTAGAGATTACCTGGTTCTCCTACAATGTATTTACAATTCTCATACTCTCCATATTGAAAGACAACACTTGTGATGCTTTTGTTTATTTGCTGTAAGTAATGATCTCTATTACCCAAATAATTGTATAATGACAAATGTTTCATTTATATACTGGTACTAAGATCTGGAAATAGCAATCTCTATACAGACAAACTTTGCATTGTTAATGGAACCTACTCTAATCAAGGTCATCTTCAGGTCTATTGTTATGGAGAGTGGAGAACAGTCTGTGGTGATCTTTTAAAGCACACATGCTAATATTGCTTGTCGAGAACTAGGATATTCAGATTATTCTCATTATAATTATGCACCAATTGAGTAAGTTTCATTTAATCATGGTATTCTGAAAAAATTTTTTAAAAATTATCTAGAATATAATGTATATTATTCAATCATAGGTTCATATATTATATATATATATATATATATATATATATATTATATATATATATATATATATATATATATGTATATATATATATATATATATATATATATATATGTATATATATAATATAATATACTGTATATAACATACTGTATATATATAATATACACGTATGTTATAGTTAAAGTATGGCAAAATATAAATGAGTGGAGGAATGCAATTTTGTGCACTAATTGTATTTCTGTACGAGTGAACTTAATGAATTTATTACTAACCACAGCTATGGCAATCTATCTAGTCCACTTTTGCACTGTTCCACAATATATATAAAAGTGTGTTAAATGCATTTTGATTTTTATATTTGATGTCCTACTTAACAATTTTTTAGTATGAAAGAAAAGAAACTTAACTCTTTTTTTGATTGTGGTGATATCAATGAGAGTATAATTGGTATTTTAAAGCACTCTTGACTAGTAATTTGTTAACCTTCTTATTATTTATTTATAATCAGTCACTTCAGTGCTTATGGAAATTTTGTGCTTTAACATCGTTTGAAGCCATCTAGTTTATTGGTATAACACTTTACTAATTAGAGAAGTGGCCTGTTTTTGTTTTAAAGGCAGAAATTGATTTTCCTAGATAGCTTCATCTTTTATATCAAATTTTGCCTTTAGTAGTTGCAATCAGTCAGTCTCTTGTGACATTGACCATATGACCATTGTGTTAACTGACTTCTTCACAGTGCATACACAGAGTATGACATATTTTTAGTCCAATATAATTGTCATCAATGTAAATATATATCATTTGTATAGTGTTACGGCCAGTTTTCAACCAAGTTGGTTGTGGACGGTGCTCTTGTATATTGTGAGAAGTGTCCAACACAACTGGAATATAACTGTATAAATCATAGACAAGGTATTACTTTGAAGTGTGGTAAGTAAATAAACAATAAAGATATAAAAAAGTATCTTAATATGGCCCCAGAGTTCTCTTTATTATCTCGTATCAGGGTCCATATACTAGACTTGATACTTGTCTCAATTCAAACAATACTCCTACTGATAATCGTCAGGTAATTGTGCAATATTTGGAATTTAAAATACAGCCTTTAACTACAATATTTTTTTTTAAAGTGGTAATTCTGGCTTATCAATTGTGCAAGAGCAGCAACTTTTTTCTGCTTATTTTTTTCCTTATTCTCATAGTCATATGCTTCTATTGTTACTTTGGCTGTCTTGAAAATTGATAACACAATTGTTATTTCAATATTTCTATTAGAAGATATCTAATTATACTGACAACAAGACCTTGTTATTATAATGTATTATGTACACACAAAACTATATAGGAGTCACAGATTCATAATCAAGATGGTACAGCTGTAAGCTCTTTGGAGATATTAGGGCATAAATTTATAAAAGAAACCTAAAAATTGATTTTATGTTGACCAGCTGATGTTGTACATTTAAAATTAAGAGTAACCATGCAACACTATATTCTGTTACTAATAACTGCTCTAGCTTAATAAGGATTTCAAAGCTGTTTTGATAGGAAATGCAGTGGAGGCAACTCTCCAGCAGAAATTGAATTTGAAGCCAAACAAGAATGAGTAATAATAATGACAATTGCAAACCTAAGTAGTCAGATTATGACCATATTTGGTCATTCTCAAAAATTGATTTTTACTTGATGTTTTACCACATTGTTGCACTCTCCTTTCTTCATTTGTGAGACCATGGGTTTCTGGTTGTAGTGACATCTATATTAATATAGCAATATAATTTGATTAGTTCACCCTTTAGAGTGAAATAGCCATAATGTGAATGTATTAATATTTCAGAAACTACACATATGCTACACTTTGTCACAATGATTATCCATTGTCATGGAGGTATTTGTGAAAAATTTTCAATTAGAATTAATTCAATAGCACTATCTATATATTTACAGGTGATAATAAAGGTTGTAACTTAAATGTTGTGGAGTATTGCAGGAATTGTTATTTGTGCATGTATTCTTTGTCTTACTGTGTGTGCTGTTGAGTATATTTGCTATGAAAACTGATCCCCACCCACTAAACTGAATATATTAACTATATACACAGCAAAGTATGACTTCCCCTCTAGGTCTATAGGTACTACCATTGATCATTTAAAGCGTTAAAATTCAAGGTTTATTCTTAGCATGAAGAACTGTTGCTACCTGCCTTAACTCATCAATTTATGTTTGCTGAAATATGTTATTTGATAAATATTACTTAGAACACTGCCTCCCAAGTGCTAATATGTCACTGGTGTTGTCAATCAATGTACACGTGACCTTATTATTTTGACTTGAATTAAAGTTGAATTTTGAAATTGAAGTGTATAGTTGTGTGCATGACTATTTCACACACACATGAACATAGTATAACTATTGTCAAACATTCTGTTTGTGCTAATTCATCTTGTTCATCATCATGCCTTCACTTTTTCTTGCTTATTTTCCAAATCTCCCTGAACATTGATTCTCTTCTTCATCATTTCACTACTCTGAGGACTCTGCTCCTCTAGTCCTCCTTCCAAAGCTTTGTATGTCATAGCAGCTCCTACTCCACCAAATAGAGGGTGCTGCGACTATTCCAAGTAGAAATCCACCAATACCTCCACCAACACCACCTGCTACAGCTGCAACCTTTTTGCCAACTTTGCTATCTGGGCCACTTCAGCAGATGATCCAGCTAAATAGCCAATGCTTACAGCAACCCATTAATGTCCACCAACTGTTGCACCAACAAACGCCCCTACTGTTGCAATTCCTCGACCCAACTTGCCAAATCGAGTCTCAGTTACAAGAGAATCACTAAACTCTCCATTTTGATCGTCGTTGTTGATAGCGCGAACTCGAAATTGATACTTAGTGTCTGATCTCAACCACGAGCAGTAGCAGACAATTTGGTGTGCGGAACTGTTACAAATGTCTCCCATTCTGCACCAGGTTGCCTATTGCTCATGAGTTGTAATTGTACTTCATATTTATCAACAGCTTGAGGGTTTATTGTTGGTGGTTTCCAACGAATCTTGATACTGGTATCTGTACGTTTGCTTGATACACGCAATTCTTGAGGTGGACCTGGAATCATTTGTTTGGTCAAAGCTTCACTTACATCACTTGGGTGACTCTCTCCAGCTTCATTGACCATTTTCACTCTAAATCGATACATTGTGTCTGGTATGAGTTGTTTTATAGAAAGTTTTATTGTATCACTATCACGGTGTCGTTCGAGAGGACAAGTAAGACGTTGCCATTCAGATGAATTGGGATCGTCTGCAATCCATTTCGACCACACATTGGTGAACAGGACTACCATTTGTTTCCTCCTCTTCAAGTTTTTGACCTTAACAATAACTTCAGTCGGAGAGTTGACAAACACTTGGGGCTGTTTTGGGCTTGTTTGGTGGACCTATTTTGTATCTAAAGACTCTTTCATCACTCCATTCACTGGGGCCTGTGAATTTACTGCACGAACTTGAATTGTATACAGTTGGCCAGGAATGATTTTTGGAGGACCAATGGAAAGAGCAAATTCGTTACTCTCGTTACTAACTTTAAATCTTTGGTTCTCCTGGAATTATCAAGTCTATCTGGTCATCATATCGAACTTCATATCTATCAACTACATCAGCGGGATTTTGATAGTCACACCATTTCACAACCATTAGCTCTTCATTTTACAGTTACCTCTGGTCTCATAATAGGAAATGGTCGGGAGAGTTTGTTGCTTGTACCAGCACCTTGATAAACTCCCACAGATGGATGGATCACAGTAGCCTGAATCTGTGCATGGCCTTCTAGCATAGATTGCTTCAGTGATTGATTCTGTACTAAAAGGATTTTGGTAAGTGCCAATGAAAAACTACTTTGCGCTTTTCAAGTTCCTTTTCTAGAGCTTCAAGCTGTACTTTGTGATCACGTACTGATATGACTTTTCCCAAAATACCTTTGCTATGCAAGTTATCACAAATACGTTTACAAGTCTTAATGGACTCTTGAAAAGCTTCCACACTCTCTATGCTGGATGATGGTAATTCGTCAATCCGGAATTCTTTAAGTCTTCTGCGAGCCGTTGCAATTCCTTGATTCTTTGTAGGACTCGTTGTCGATGCTCATTATTCTCTGAGAATCCTTGATAACGGTCGTATATCTCACGCGTTATACTAAAAGTTTGCTCAACACGTTAAGAGCACAAATTGGCATCTCGTTTTTCCACAAACCTTTAAGTTTTGAATAATTTGACTATTATGTACTGGATACGTAACTCGTCTTTTTACCCCCAAAGTAATCTTATTACGTAGCGATATAATATATAATAATACGCAAAGTGACGTCATGACACGATCGAATTTGATACATTGATTTTACATAATTATAATATATGCGTTAATCGAAGATCGAGGCTCAAGTTTAACTGTATTTTGGGTTTACCAAATAAATCAATGTTTGTACTCACATGTATTACAGTTTAAAATTGATTCGATAGCATCAACAAATACTTGCTCTTTAGAGCTACATGATAAGATACTAGATTAAATTAAGAATGATGGTCACTAAAATAAAGTTTGTACTATCTATAGATATAGACAATTTAATGGTTGATAACTTACTAGTAGGATCTTCTCCAATTGTTTCTGGTTTTCCACAACAATAATATGAGCCTTACCATCTTCAGCAATAAACTTACATGCTTCAGTTGCATCATGAACTACCCCTCGTTATATGTTATCCTTCATGGTTTTACTTTGTTTGACAAGCCATAGATGGTTTGGTAGTGTTAATTTGTGCATCTACCCTTGATAATAATTTGCTTCCACTTATTAATATTCTATGTTACAAAGTAGTGTTTGGAAGCTCAGTGAGGGCTACACTAATGGCATTTGTTCTGCCAAAGTGGCCCTAGAACCTGTTTGTGTATTAGCAGTTTATATGTTTCATTTATCTATACATATCTAATTAGTTAGTTTTGACATGAATGTAATACATTATAATCATTATAATTAAGTACCACCACTTGGTATAATACTTCTTAATTTTATATACAATGTTGAACATAATTATATATATATTATATAAGAACTGTGTTAGGAAGGACTATAGGAGACAGGCATGCTTAGAGGAACTATGAGGCTAATGAAATATACCCTTTTATTGGCCAGATTAGAACAATATAGAACCAGGTTACAAGAGGTCTATGATACCTACAGGGGAATATATGGTATCTGTCCTAAACCAAAGATAAAGTGTAATTGTTCCAGTATACATGGGAAGATTACATATGTAGTTACCATATGACACCGACAGTTCTTTTGTAGGCATGACACGGACCTTTATTAGTAATAGTTCCTTTAAAAATGCTCTGTTCCCATATTACATTAATGTACCACAAATCAAAACAGTTTACTCAACTGACTGCTGTGGGCATGACAGTTCTAGATCTGAGAGAAAGATAATTTTTACATGGCAGACTCGAGTTATCACAAAGCCATCTAATCTAACTCTAAAGCAAATTAAACTACAAACAATAATTAATCTTTGTACATTATTGCCCATTAATTGAAACCTACTTCAGACTAACCAATATTCTAAGTGGCTAGCTCAGTTGAAATAGTATCCACCTCTTGTTCATGGCTTCATCTAAAGGGCATAATTCTATAAAGATTAATTATTGTTTCTAGTTGGCTTATACATATTGAGTTAGATTAGTTTGGCTTTGTAGTAACTCAGCATTAGGCATATATATTATATATTCATGGACCAATATATGGTAACAATAGTTTTGGTTGTATGCAAAGCAATATAAATGTGAAACCTTACCTGACTGATATATATATGAACATATATACATTTTGTTTACCCTGTTTGTACTGTAGGTACTATGTACCCTATTGAACATTGTGGTATATTCTAGAATTATTGTAGTTCAAGATCATGTGACACAAACTTGCTATAAAACTGAAATATTATTGATACTATAAGCTCAAAATATATTATTAATATTGATCAATTCAGTTCATTATAGGCATGTATCCTGATATCCTGCATACACCCTCCTCTTTAAATAGAAACCTAGTTTGACATACTTTTTCTAGAAATTCCTAGTTATCTACAACATTTTAGCCACATTCAAATTATGTACATATGACCTGTAATATGCACACATAGTTTAGTATGTAGGCAGGCTCAAAAGAGGCATTAAACAATTTAGTGGCAAATAGAGAAATTATATTTTCTAAGAGAAGGGTTGACAATCCCAAAGTAGTTTTCTATATTTAAGAGATGTATGGTGATATATAGATATGTAGGATATTAGAATATATACATAATCTGTTGAGATTATTACATAAATTACCAAATTTTTTTGAATTGCAAATCATTGATGAAAGTTAAAATTAATATATCAGCTGAATTACGTATTTGCTTATGATAATGATGACTTTCACCTCTATCAGCTTTATTTTGTATCTTCACTGGGGCTAAGTCTCATACATTCTAGGTGTTTAGCATAATTGGAAAAATGCCTGGTCATGGTACCATGTATGCCATTAATGTAAGCCTCTGCAAATACATTGGATGTTGGAGTATTTCCAGAATAAGACAAATGAAGAACTTTACGAAAATTATGAGAACTACAGATTTAGAGTCTTTGTATGAATATTTGTGTGTGATCTTTTGAACACATTAAACACAATTGGAGAATACAAATAACTTTATGCATTTACCAAATGCTAAAATAAAGTGTTAACAATTAAGTATAAAGCAAGACTAATGAAATACTACAGTAAGTATTATTGACTTACGAATTATTATTATATATATTTAGTAATCTACATGTTTCTGTCCATTCTTCTTGTGTATTATATATCAATAATGTATTTCTTTGACGTATCTTTACCTTTAAAACACAATACCAAAGCAACAAGAGATAGACAAACTGTCAACATCATACAGCCTGCTACTTATCTTTTTCTAATTAATAAAAATTTAATTGTCGTAAAGCGATAATACGGTACAATTCACAATTAATTTTATTCGACGGAGATACAAAAGACCCGCTCTCTTCCCTTTTTGTCATTTTAGCGACGCTGTTGATCGACAATGAAATACATAGTCACTCTGATCTTTTTTGGTTTCCCGCTCTGTTCTTAACTTCCAATGGACAAGGTACTGTCATCCAGTTGAATAATATACTATTGTGGAGTTCAGTTCTGTTTAGGTTTGTTATGGCTATCTTTAGTTTAAAGTAGTTAACTACTCTAAAGTAAAGATAGCCAATTCCAAGTCAAATTCCAATAGAACATTTGCAGGGACATATATTGCCTTTAGCTGATATAATTGTATACATATGCATAATCAATAAATATAATAAACATGCATGATGTATTTTGTTGTATTCATACATACAGGTGTTGGTGCTCTACGTTTACTGAGAAATAACATCTTCTCACCAACTCAATCTTATAGTTCGGGTATAGTAGAAATTTACTATGATAATACTTGGGTAATATCTGTGATGATAGTTATTTTGGCTATAGTGAAGCTAATGTTATATGTCATCAACTGGCATTTACTGGTGTCTCCAGTTATAGTTATGTTGGAAGTACATCAATGTAAGATTTACTACTTATAATTATTTCTACTATCAGTAGATTAATATCTATATTCTTATACCTTATTGTTGCCTCAATTTTTTAACAGCTATGGAAAAGACCCAGCTTCAAGTTTGCTAGAAGATATTGACTGTTACTCTAGAGATTACCTGGTTCTCCTACAATGTATTTACAATTCGCAATATCTTCATATTGTAATGATGACACTCGTGATGCTTTTGTTATTTGCTGTAAGTAATGATTCTCTATTACCAAATAATTGTATAATGACAAATGTTTCATTTATAGATGCTACTAAGATCTGGAATAGCAATCCCTATACAGGACAACTTCGTATTGTTAATGGAACCTACTCTAATCAAGGTCATCTTCAGGTCTATTGTTATGGACAGTGGGGAACAGTCTGTGGTGATCTTTTTAAAGCAACACATGCTAATATTTGCTTGTCGAGAACTAGGATATTCAGATTATTCTCATTATAATTATGCACCAACTGAGTAAGTTCCATTTAATCATGGTATTCTGAAAAAAATTCGAAAATCTATCTGGAATATAAATGTATATTTATTATCCAATGCAATCATGGGTTTATATATATATATATATATATATATATATATATATATATATATATATATATAATATATATATAAAATATACACGTATATTATAGTTTAAAGCATTGGCATTGTGAAATATACATAAGCGTAAGGAATGTAATTAGTGCACTAATTGTATTTTCTTCATAAGTGTACTTAATAGAAATCATTACTAACCACAGCTATGCCAATCGATGTACATTTTCACTGGTCTACAATATAGATATATATATATATGTGCTAAATGTGCTTTGATATGTTAATACATGTTACTACTTAAAAACAACTTTTTAGATCAAAAGCAGAAATGGTCAATTAATTTTTCCAATGTGATGATCTCATTGAGAGTAATTGTAGTTTTCTGACTACCAATTTGTTAGCTTTCATTATTTATTTTATAATCAGTAACTTTCAGTGCTTGTTGAAATTTTCTGCTTCACTAAGCTTTGAAGCCATCTAGTTGTTACAAAACAACTTTACTAATTAGAGAAATGGTGCCATTTTATTTTAAGGGCAGAAATTGCTATTCTTAGATAGCTTCATCTTTTATATCAATAATTTGCCTTTATCAGCTGAATTTGTCAGTCTCTTGTGATATTGCCCATATGACCATGTGTTAACTGACTTCTTCAACAGTGCATACACAAAGTATGACATATTGTTAGTCCAATATAATTGTCATCAATGTAAATATATATCATTTGTATAGTGCTACAGCCAGTTCTCAACCAAGTTGGTTGGATGGTGCTCTTGTATATTGTGAGAAGTGTCCAACACAACAGGAATATAACTGTATAAACCATAGACAAGGTATTACTTTTGGAGTGTGTGGTAAGTCAGTATACAATAAAAGTATAAAAGTTATCTTAATATGTCGACAGAGTTCTCTCTACCTCGTACCAGTGGTCCATATGCTGAAATTGTTAAATACTTGCCTCAATTCAAACAATACTCCTACTTATAATCCATCAGGTAATTGTGCAATATTTAGAATTTAAATTCAGTCTTTAACTGCATAATATTTCTTCAAGGTGGTAATTCTGGCTCATCAGTTGCAGCAGGAGTAGGAACTTTTTTCTCGCATTGTTTTTATTGATCTCATAATCGGGGCCTCTGTTGTTACTTGGCTGTCTTAAGTGTCTTGAAAATTGATAACACAATTGTTATTTCAATATAAAAGATATCTAATTATACTGACAATAAGACATTGTTATGTATATAATGTATTATATACATAAAAATGATATATAAGAGTCACAGATTATAATCAAGATGGTACAGCTGTAAGCTCTTTGGAGATATCAAGGGCATAAATTTATAAAAATAAATTTAAAAATTGATTTTTTTTTTAGACAGTGATGTTGTATATACATTAAAATTAAGAGTAAGCATGGCAACACTGTACTCTGTTACTAATAGCTGCTTCAGTTATAGTAAGGATGCAAAGCTGTTTGGATAGAAAATGCAGTGGACGCAACTCTCGAGGGGAAATTGAATTTGAAGCCAAACAAGAATGAGTTATAATATACATTAGACATTAAGTAGTCAGATTATGACCATATTTGGTCATTCTCAAATTGATTTTTACTGATGTTTACCACATCATTGGACTCTCCTTTCTCATTTGTGAGGTCATGGGCTCTGGTTATAAAAGACCATCTATATTAATATAGCAATATAATTTGATTTGTTCACCCTTAGAGCAAAAAAACCACTAATGTGAATGTCGTGATATTCTAGAACAACATACTCCATTTGATGCTCATCACAATGATAATCCATGGTCATGGAGGTGATGTGCAAAATTTTTAATTGAAAATTGTAGCAAAAGTAATATCTATATATTTACAGGTGATATTATGGTTTGGGATTGTGTTCATTTTAAGGGTAAATTCAAATCTATTCCTTTTTTTTGCC
>NW_024534292.1:0-23232 GCF_016097555.1 Gigantopelta aegis
AGTCGTTGATAATGATCTGAGCGCCAGAGTTTTGGAACCGGTGAATGTCAGAGTTCATATGATAAATATGGTATTTGTGCCGTGCACTGATGTGTCCTGTTTTAAAGGGGCAATATCGTGTCATTGAACTTGCTTGTTACAGAAAGCAATGAGGGAATTGGAAACGCACTAACATGACTAAGAATCGTTGACATTTTCTTAAATATGTGAAGGTCCCCCCGAGAAAATCAGAACGGTATATGTAAATTAGATATGTAAATTATATAGTATACTACAAGTAAAGGGTTTTTTCCCCTTGATTTTGGCGCGCTTCATGAAACTAAGATATAAAAGAACATGAGGCATGTCTCTCTACAGACACGCACCATGGAACACTGGTTCGACGACACTACGTATGTATATACTACTTAATATTAACTTTGTAATATTTTATTCTGAAATAATTATTTTCATCATTTTTGAATAACATTTTACTACTATAACGGATATTTAAAGAAATTTCTTTTGAAGTTTTAACACAAATGCAATGAACATTTGGAAAATTAGAGAGTTGTTGTTAAAAACACCAATACATTTTTGTTTGACATTATATTTTACTAATGTAATTTACAAGTACCAAGAAATTCAATGACTCTTACTGTTCATCTCTCTCTCTCTCTCTCTCTCTCTCTCTCTCTCTCTCTCTCTCTCTCTCTCTCTCTCTCTCTCTCTCTCTCTCTCTCTCTCTCTCTCTCTGTGTGTGTGCGTGCGTGCATTATTTAAATTATTTTTCTTTTATTTACAGTCTCGACGAGTTCTTCAAATTACTTGAAGATTATCCGTAAGTGGGCCTACTGTTTTATGTTGTACATTATAAACATGCTTGACAAATGTAAATGCTCAGTTTTATTATAGATCATATTGCAAAACATACACTATATTACTTAGTCAGATTAAATTGTATAGTTTACCTTTTCTAAAAATTATATTATGATATAGATATATTAAAAATATATATGATGACCGTTTGTAATATTTGTTTTCAGTGATGACACACTAAAGGAAAAAGAAAAGAAGGAGAATCAAGAGAAAGACAAAAAAGAAGAGAAAGAGAGAAAGATAAAAGAAGAGAAAGAAAGAAAAGAAAACGAAGAGAAAGAGAGAAAGAAGAAAGAGGAAATCAAACAAGAAAGACCACTTGATTTGACAAGAAAAAGAAAAAGAGTAAGCATCTGTTGTGTAATTAAGGTATAACAGTGTGTGATAGCAGTCTTGTTATAATTGTTTGTTTGTATGTTTGTTGCCAAAAATTATTTTAAATATCAATTGAAATGTTTAGTGCGGGGTTTTTTTTTTTTTCATTCGGTATTTCTATCAACACCATCTTATTAGAATCATTAGAAAAGAATATAAGACTTTATTAGTAGAATGCTTCAAATATGAAGTAATTTCTTTTATATTTTACTTTAACAGGAAGAAGAAAATGAATGCCCGCTTCTACAAAATTTATTGATGGGGGATTATTTGTGAGTATTTTATTTAATATAACTATAATTCTTGCTCTTTCTTTCTTCAAATTAAAAAATTATATAAGAAACACATCTTGTTCATTTTTATTTTTAATTTAATACAATGTACATATTTAATGGAAATTTCAACCGTTTTCTTTCTTGTTTTCAGAAACAGAAGGATGGTACAACCAATCAGAGTTCGATCAACAAAGGAAGAAATAATAAAAATAAAAAATCAATTATTGAAGGTAGAAAAAGATGTGCATGATATAATATTGCACATGCCCTTCTAAAAAAAAAAAAAAAAAAAAAAAAAAAAAAAAAATTATATTTGTATGATGGTCAGTATATTGATACACTGAACACATTCAGATGTGATAGTTTTTTCATACTTCGTCTAGATACTGCCATCAAAAGAACTCAAGGACAAAAACAAGGATAGTAGGTAAATATAACTTATTCACTTTATATAGCATACTTTTACTGAACTGATATTTATTGTTCATCTGTATTTTTTTTTTGTACAGCGTCGACACGCGGTTCCTATTTTTAGCGGGTCATTTTTGAGGAGGCAGCTAAACGTGCTTGTTGGGACGTTATTCCACAAGTTGCGATAAAACTGTGTTACAGGGAGACCCCCACAATTTTTGGCGGCTAGAGTTTCCCGTTTACATCGCAGTGTACTGATGAATCATATCTCTCCTTGCTGTAGTAATTTCTCCTGACATAAAACTACCACATGGTGAAATGTCACTCCACTTAAGTAAGCGAGCGAACATCTGCTATACATTTTTCAAATTCTTTTCCCCGTCCCTTCCTGTGTTTGATACATAGAATCGTTCGAGACAACGTGTCTGTATTTTCTGTTTCTATCGTGGATTCCACTGTGTTTGTATTTTATGTTTCTATCGTGGATTCCACTGTGTTTGTATTTTCTGTTTCTATCGTGAATTCCACTGTGTATACGGAAACGAAGTGGTTTATTTAAAGGCGCATTCTACACATTGATAATATATTCTTGACTTCGATGGATTCTCAAAGTAAAGTAAGTTCCAAATTGTGATACTTCGTTTTATCTTACATAGGTCTGCGTTAATAGTTTTGTGTTGTTATGGTTTCCTGTACATATACAGTGTCACACTACAATACTCTGCTTCTGTAAGCTGCGAAAAATTTGAATACTAAATTTTTTTATAACAACTTACTGTTTTCTTGACGAACACTTGGTTTCTAAGGGGTATGTTGACAAGTTGTTTCCTCCGCAGTAATTTCTTTCCCTGGGGAAGTCTTGGGTTGTTGAGTAACTTTTTTCCCCACAGCAAAACAGAATGTAGGTCTCGTTTGTATACTTATATTTGACGAGCAAATGAAGATACTAAGAAAATACTCTATTTATACTCTAAATTAGCAGTCCAAGGTCAGTCCAAGGACGTCAGAACCTGGCCAAGGCCAGCCCCCAAGGACGTCAGTAACGGCCCAAGTATACCAAGGCTAAAATATGAGTCACGGCTGCTTACCCGTATCAGGTATGTCAGCCACTGCCCTCTAGATAAGTCAAGGCTAGATGATGAGTCACACACCAAGTACGTCAAGGCTATGACTTACACCAAGGTCGCACACCTGCCCAGGTATACCAGTCACTGTCCTCTAAGTCGGTCAATGCTAAACAAATCGGTCAGGGCCAGTCCAGGGACATCAGTACCAACCTAAGTCGGCCAGGGCCAGTCCAAGGACATCAGTACCATCCTAAGTCGGTCAGGGACACGGGCGAGCGTTCACCCTAGTAGACCACACCACTATGACTCACACCAAGGCCAGACACCAAGGTCAAGGTCACGGAAAGTAGGTCATGGCACCCGGCAGGCCCTTATACTACTGACAGTCTAGAACAGTGGTATGTTCTTAGCAGCCACTTATCTTCGTATTGTTACAGCAAAAGCCATCTACCTGTTTTGACAGAAAGACTATAGAACGACAGTCTAGAACAGTGGTATGTTCTTAGCAACCACTTGTCTTCGTATTGTTACAGCAAAAGCCATCTACCTGTTTTGTTAGAAAGACTATAGAACGACAGTCTAGAACAGTGGTATGTTCTTAGCAGCCACTTATCTTCGTATTGTTACAGCAAAAGCCATCTACCTGTTTTGACAGAAAGACTATAGAACGACAGTCTAGAACAGTGGTATGTTCTTAGCAACCACTTGTCTTCGTATTGTTACAGCAAAAGCCAGCTACCTGTTTTGTTAGAAAGACTATAGAACGACAGTCTAGAACAGTGGTATGTTCTTAGCAGCCACTTATCTTCGTATTGTTACAGCAAAAGCCATCTACCGGTTTTGACAGAAAGACTATAGAACGACAGTCTAGAACAGTGGTATGTTCTTAGCAACCACTTGTCTTCGTATTGTTACAGCAAAAGCCATCTACCTGTTTTGTTAGAAAGACTATAGAACGACAGTCTAGAACAGTGGTATGTTCTTAGCAGCCACTTGTCTTCGTATTGTTACAGCAAAAGCCATCTACCTGTTTTGACAGAAAGACTATAGAACGACAGTCTAGAACAGTGGTATGTTCTTAGCAACCACTTGTCTTCGTATTGTTACAGCAAAAGCCATCTACCTGTTTTGACAGAAAGACTATAGAACGACAGTCTAGAACAGTGGTATGTTCTTAGCAACCACTTGTCTTCGTATTGTTACAGCAAAAGCCATCTACCTGTTTTGACAGAAAGACTATAGAACGACAGTCTAGAACAGTGGTATGTTCTTAGCAACCACTTGTCTTCGTATTGTTACAGCAAAAGCCATCTACCTGTTTTGACAGAAAGACTATAGAACGACAGTCTAGAACAGTGGTATGTTCTTAGCAACCACTTGTCTTCGTATTGTTACAGCAAAAGCCATCTACCTGTTTTGACAGCAGGACATAAAATATGTTTTTCGTTGATTAGTAGCCGATTCATGCTGCAGAAATAATAATATTAAGTGTTAATACATGTACAACAGATTAATGTCCATGCTTATGCCAAATTTTAGAGTGAAACATTAACGTTATGGCAACGAGGACCTTGCTCTCTGCCTCTAAAAATGTATATGGGTCCATGCTTATGCCAAATTTTAGAGTCTGAGACATTAACGTCATGACAACAAGGACCTTGCTCTCTGCCTGTAACATTTTATAAAGGTCCATGCTTATGCCAAATGTTAGTGTCTGAAACATTAACGTCATGGCAACACAGACCTGTTAAATTTTATAAAGTCGTGACTCAATTTACGCCAAGTCTTGGTCTTCAGACATTACATAATATGTGTATGGTTAAGACTTTGTTAAAACTGCGTTTATAAGCACATGCCCAACTGTCATGCTATAAACAATTTTTCACCAAACTAATTCAACATGTTTCTATATTTGGTAAAAAATTTATAACTTGAGAATAGTTCTGTGATGAAAGTACTGAAGACCTTATTTAAATATGTTTTTGTTATGATGCGTAATCTGATCTCTAACCAATGGCATTTTACCAAAGCAAACACTAAACAACATAGGGTCAAGTGCTCGCCTGATGTGCAGTGGGTCTAGGATCGATCCCTGTCAGTGGGCCCATTGGGCTATTTCTCGTTCCAGCCAGTGCATCGTGACTGGTGTATCAAAGGCCGTGGTATGTGTTATCCTGTCTTGTGGAATGGTGCATATTGTTGTGTTAAAGAATTCATTGTGTAATGAAATTATATAAGTAGTATTAGCCATGAGCTGTATTATCAGGATTCATAAATTGTATCGATTATTTTTGCACTGTTAATCGTCGACAACGTGAAATTCAATTTGCACGTGCATGCATGGTTCGACATGTCCCGTGTAGTATTCGGTCAATTTGTTTTATACTGACATTGTTGTCAAGTGAACGAAAACGCTTCAAAATTTGTAAAAAACAATTAACGTTTTTTACATTCTAGCATTTTTAGTATGCCAAGAATACCCAATAATTTACGCGAACTGGCGATTGGCATACTTGATGCTGGCATGTCGACAGAAGACGTTGCAAGGCATATTGGGAGTTCTAGTCGAGCGATACGAAATCTGGAAGCACCAACGACTTGCCACGTCGTGGACGTCTGCGTGTTACAACGCGTGGTCAAGACCGCTATATCATGAACACGCATTTGCGCAATCGATTCCAAACTGCCACTGCTACTGCTGCTAACACACCTGGGCTTCATAATAACCGAATCAGTGGGCAAACTGTTCGTAATCGTCTGCGGGAGAACGGTTTACATGCACGATGTCCTTACGTCGGATGCGTTTTAACGCAACGTCATCGTCTAAATCGTCTTAATTGGGCACGTGTACACACTCGTTGGATACGGCGACGTTGGAATACCGTTCTTTTTTCGGATGAATCCAGATTTTCTTTACAACGTGGTGATGGCAGGGTGCACGTCTACCGTAGGAGCAATGAACGCTATGTTGACTGTTGTGTTCTTGAACGAGATCGTTTCGGGGGTGAGGGTTCTGTCATGGTTTGGGCAGCCATTGCCCATGGTTATCGTTAACCACTAGTCGTCATTGATGGCAATTTAAATGCTCAACGTTACCGCGAAGACATTCTCGCTCATCACGTCATTCCTCTGTTCCATAACAACGCCAACATCTCGATTTTTCAGCATGATAATGCCACCTCTCATACAGCTAGAGACACTGTAAATTTTCTTAGGACAAATAACATTGATTTCAGTGATGACTGGCCCGCTAAAAGTCCTGATCTCAACCCCATCGAGCATGTCTGGAATAGTCTGGACAGACGATTGAGGCGTCGTCCCAACCCACCCGCTAACGTCAACGAACTTCGTCAAGCGCTCATTCAGGAATGGAACAATATTCCACAGTCAGAAATCAACACTTTAGTCAATTCTATGCGCCTGCGATGCACTGCAGTGGTCAATTCAAGAGGTGGTCATACCCATTATTAAGTGGGTTGGGGTTTTTTAACCCCTACCACACTTGGTCAAAATTTCTCCCAGTTTTTGTTAAAGCCGCACACCCTAGTTCCATCCAGCGAAAATAAATTATAATTTGGTTAATCTACAAACCTGTAACACACTTAGATCACGTTTTTATCAAATGGAGAGAAAAAGCAGGGTTTTTTATCGATAAATACCATGGGAATCCCCATGTCCCAATTGCTTGAAATAATTTTGAAAGTTAGTATTCTGATGTCACCGGTAGATGTCGTTCGAAGCACAACAATGCCTACGTCACGACAAATTTCACAGACTTGGGGTGCGTTCGTTTCACCTCTCCTGGACATGTTCCAACTGTTGTCCTGGTTGTATCCCCTCTCCAGATATCGTAAGACTTAGCAAAATTATTGGTTTTAAGGGTTTGTAACGTTTTGTATTGAGACACTTACTTGTCTGAACTTTATTGTTACTGAAAATGTTCACGAACTGTGAAGAAAAATCTCACAAATGAACAACAACAAATCGGATGTTGATTGCGCGAACCGTGCACGAGAAAACAAACCGAACCAAAATGATAACTGTCACGTGGTATACCAACGTCTGTGACATTGAAATGGAAATATCCCCTCTAAAAATAGATTAGACCTTGTCTGTTCAACGGTTTTTTCTCATACGGGCGTGCGTTTTTATGAAATACGAAAAATGCATTTTGTTGTATTACAAAAACCAGGATTACCAGGATTACCAAAAAACACTTCAGGTGAATGGAAATGTATATTCTAAATAATAAACGGTAAGTAAAGTGCAATTTTATTTGTGAAAAATGGGTTTAATAGCGTAAAACAACGCCGTAATGGTTAAGAACTAGCCGTAACTAGGGTGTGTCCCTTTAACCTATGGCCATGATTTTTACACCAAACAATGCATCATGGAACACTCTTTAAACGCATATATGACAATTATTCCCCCGGTTTGTTTTCATGAAGTTATGTTCAAGTAAAGTTAGCGGAAGTTACTTATTTTATATAATCAGTGAAAAATACAGCACTATCGAGAGGGTCATGTGACTACTAACCTTAGGGAGTGCTCTCAACTAACAAGAGCGGAGCGGATATGTTTTAACGTGCGTATATGCCACTTGAGCTTCACGCACGCCTGTCACGGGCTTAATCTCTGACTTTCGCCAGTGACGAAGTCCGGGCCAGGAGGAAGGTAAGTTTGAGGTGGGCGGAATTTGCAATAGGAATTTAGAAGTAGGTACTGAGACCTAAGCAACCGACAAGTACAGTGTAAAACAAATCAAGATACGTAGACCACCAAATGTTTTAGTTAGCCACCCTCATGCCATCTTCATAAATCAAGGCTAATATTCGTTCCTCGTATTCAGCCTTGATACATGTAGTCAAGATTACGGATATCCACTACTAGCGCCCTCTATTGGAAGAACATTTGTAACACCGATAATGTCCCTTACATGATGACATCGCAGACCAATCACAGCATCGGTAACATGTGACAATCTTGAAAGCAATATCAAAAATTAACCGCTGGACACTGACGCTGCCATATTTGTTTACAATAATAACAAGGGAATCTATAAGGAGCGTTGCAATTCGTTGCAATCAGATCTCATCGCATCCAATGAAATTTAAGCATTTTGTGGCACGATTTCTTGACGACATGTATCAAGGCTGAATACGAGGAACGAATATTAGCCTTGATTTATGAAGATGCCCTCATGCCAGAGCACTGCCTCGTGTTGCTGTGACACTATACCGCTTGCACACCAGATTAATAGAGGATACTTCCGGAGTGTCTTGTGATATCATAATTTATCAGCACGAGTTGACAGAAGTAAGAAATCCGAGGCTTGCAAGGCAAATACCAAGTTTAGTGTTATTTGTACCGAACACCCATGACTAGAAACCACCTTTACATTTGTATAACGATTACAAGTCAAATCAATAAAGGGTACGGTTATGAAATACGTCCGCCGCCTAAGTACAACCAGTCAGTGTACCACAACTGGTATATCAAAGACCGTGGTATGTACTACCCTGTCTGTGGGATGGTGCATATACAAGATCCCTTGCTGCTAATCGAAAAGAGTAGCCCATGTAGTGGCGACAGCAGGTTTCCTCTCTCAATAGCTGTGGGCCTTAACCATATATCTGACGCCATATAACCGTAACTAAAATGTGTTGAGAGCGTCGTCAAATAAAACATTTCTTTCCTAAGTACAACCATTTACTGTACACTAAATCACGAATCTGTAATTTTCGATAATTTTAACTTTAAAGAAAAGACAGTAGCCTGAATTTGACCTTTAAAATATTTAGTTTGGTAAAATAGTTCAGTCTTGGAAAGCAAGTCTTCCTTTGTTTAGATTTTGGCTTTCTTCTTTAATTTCTTAAAATTCAGGTGGCAAGAAAGCATATGTTGATTAATATACTCATACTAACACTAATACAATTTCAGAAATTTGACTTTAAATATATTTTCTTTGGTCTTGAGAAGCAAGTCTTCCTTCGTCTTTCGACAATTGTCTAATACAGGATACAATCGACCAACTATGAATGGGTTTGATTGCACAGATTTTCAAGAAAACAAGTCAGCGAAACAATCGGTAAACGTTCCATATGTTAATTAAAATAACGCCCGTCTCACACACAGACACACACGCAGCTTGCAAACATTTATTTCAGCACAGACGTGTTTGGAGTAAGTTAATTTTTGTTTAGCAATCTTTGAGTAACAGCTAACATAGCAAACTACCTTTAACATATACAGCAGCTGACATTGCAAATACCTGTAGTATACTCTATGTAACAGATGACATCGCAATACTTTTTATATGAAATCTGGGCAACTGTTGGCATCTGGCAATACTTTCTTGACGTAGTACATAATGGTTATACAATATATATATATATATATATATATATATATATTGTGCGCGCGCGCGCGTGTGTGTGTGTGTGTGTGTGTGTGTGTGTGTGTGTTTTATTTATATAAGTATTGTCTGTTATTTCTGTTATGTTCATAGGGGTATGAAAAACAATTTTATCTGCAAACTCTGTTTTGTTCATACCCAGATGGACGCAAAAGAAATAACAGACAATACTTATAATTAAATTTGAATTATACTTGCTAATAACAACACTAAAACTTCATACTTTATTTTGACATATTTTTGTTCCATAAACAATATAAGACAACTTGCCCATATAAAATAACATTATCAGATATGACGTCCGCTGACGACGTAATTTTTACATTCATCGAGAAATGAACCAACTCAGTTGCTACGGCTGGACCAATGGGATGACGTTATGTTGTAATGAATGTGACGGAAATTTATATATATACTCTTGAAAAAAGTTAAACATTAATGTTAATATCAACTATAAGACCGAACATATGTTTTGGCCACAGACATCCTAGTAATCAGGTCTGTTTATCAACACACCGAAACACATTCCATAGTTTGCACGCACATCACGCAGTTGCCCCGTACACGTGCGTGGGGTGTCATTTCTCGATATATATATATTCAAATCTCTTTTATGTGGTCACACAAGGGAGTAGATAAAAGTGGCCGCTTAAGTCAGGTGGCCGCTGATTACAGGTAGCCACATATAGTCTTTAAAACATTTGTTGTTTCTTGTTTTACCGTCTGTACTGCTAATTAACGGATGCGTGTTTCACATTTGACTATAAATCAAGTTTTGACCGAAAACAAAATGCAACTGGAATGTATTAAATTTACCGTTCTCAACAAAAAAAAATTCTTTTTTCCATTTCACTATTTAATTGCTACTTCATGCAGTGTATTGTCAAAGAAAGTGAATCTACATATCTCAGGCATAGCCTGCCCAGAGGCAGTTAGATGCATTCCAGAGTCATAATTTCTTAATTGATACACAGTCGAGATGTCGGGACTGAATGAGTACTAGTATTCCTGAAGGTTTGAAGATTGGTTACTGTAAACCGTATTAAAGGGACATTCCTGAGTTTGCTGCACGTTTTAAGATGTTATCGAGTAACAGAGACTTTTTAACGATTGTAATTACATATCAAATATATTTTTCTGCATAAAATATTAGTGGCTGTATATTAGACGTGTTTCTGATAGTTCTAATATTTGTACTAGGTTAAATTTCATTTTATTTCCTAAAAAATATTTTTTCGTACATACGAAATTATTTGAACACAAAATCCAGTTTGGGCTTATTACAAATATTAAGACGACCAGAAACACATTGAATATACAGACACTGATATTCTAAACAAGAAAATATATTTAATATGTAAGTTTAATCGTAGAAATATTTTATTAGTTGGAAACATCTTACAATGCAGCAAACTCGGGAATGTCCCTTTAATATTGCGACGTGTTTTTTTCGCGAATGTATACCTTAGCGCATGTTTACGACGTGTAAATTTTGCGAACGACCATTGACAGCTAAAAAAAAAAAAAAAGTGGATAAAGACAGCTCACTGTAATTGTTATAAAGTTACTGTCTACAAATCAATATTCTGTTATCCTACATCAAGCAGAACAGAACAGAACAGAACAGAACTTTATTTCACTCCGGCAGTTATGCAACGGCGTAATAGAAACATGCATATTCTGATTTTGACAAGATGGTTAACAGGAGGATACAAATAATAGGAATAAATTGCTTGGTACATATATGAATACCAATACAAATACATGACATTACATTACATTATAAAGATATGTCTATTAATAATATAAATACATGATATTACATTATAGAGATATGTGTATTAACCATATAGATGCATTCTGCGATGTAACACAGTAGAGGTATATTGTAAAATATAATTATTCAGAAAATTTCAGTTACAACTGTGTACTTTATAATTATTGGTATTACAATATATAGGTATAAATAAAATAAATAATTAATAATAATAATAAAAATTAAATTTTCATAAAATAACAATAAGACATAAAATAATGTAATGCACAGGGCAGGTGTCTGGTCTATGCTCGAAGTAGTACCCTGGTTAATATTACCTCGTGTTCTATCGTGGGTTTTAATTAAAGTGGTGGCAGCGTCTTTTGGATGACCTAATCTTGATGTTTTAGGTGTCGACCGATGGGCTGCCTCGGGTTTTTCTCCGTGTGTCGGCGGGGTGCGTTTCGCTCTTCACGGTGGGCTGGACATACAGAACCTTCCGACGTTTCATCTTCTAAATAACTAGTCCCACGTTGGAATCTTAACTTAGGCGTCACTCTTATAGTGACACAAATATCTTAACTTCTTTAATAATCTTTCAATAATTAATTGTTATGATTGGATCGAGCTGCGGTTGGACACAGTCGAAGGGGGGGGGGGGGGGGGGGGGGGGGGGGGGGGGGGGGGGGGGGGATGGGATGCTGGAGGATAGGATTTCTTTGGGGCCATAGGGCGTAGGCGGTTTGGCCTTAGGATTTTGTGTAGGTTCTGGCCTCCCCTCTCCCCCAGCCTCCATTGGGACACACCAATGTTCGAAATATGATTGGTAATTTCTATTTATTAAAGGAAACATGTCACAAGACCATATTATAGCTCATTTTAAAAGCAAAATGATATAAAAATAATATACAAATAACTTTATAACAATAAAATACGCGTAGTTAACTTAAAATGAAGAAATTACGCCAATCAGTATCAAAGTACGATTTATGCATATTTATTCGTGAGCGTTCGGAAATAAAGGGAAGTGGCGTCAGAGCCGCTGTACTCTTCCATTGTTGTTAACTGTTTATATATGGAGTAAGGGCCTTACGATCTTTTCAGTCCAGCAGTGCCGTACTGCGCGGCCTTTGGGTGTAAAAATAAACAGTTTAAACGATCGGGATTGTCTTTTTACGATTTTCCAAAGGATTGTATCTGAAGAAAGACGCGTGTATCCATTTATTTATGCTACAGCCGGCCATTTCAAAATATGGTTAGTGGCATTGTTTATGAGAATGAATGTTTTAATACTATTAATTAAGATATCTCTTTATTTATATAATTAATTTTATAATAATTGTGTGCCGCCGCCTGGCCCTCTAAACATTGTTTGGGGGCCGGGCGGCGATATATATATATATATATATATATATATATATATATATATATATATATATATAGTGTATATATATGTTATGTGGTGTCGTATGCTAGTGTGTGTGTGTGTATTGCTCGGTATTGACGGTGGCTTATCTGGCAGTAATCCCCTCCCACTTCTGGAATTTGTATGTTATAAATATTTTTGTCTTTTTAATTTGGTTATGGTATTTTAAAATTAATTTTGATAGGTTACAGGCATGCTCTCTCATTTATTTTTCAATAACTTTAATCATATTTTAATCATATATTAGATTTTTTAATAAAACAACTAATGTAATTCAACAGGGCAGGTGTCTGGTCTGTGCTCGTGGTAGTACCCTGGTTAATATTACCTTGTGTTCTATCGCGGGTTTTATAGATTAAAGTGGTGGCAGCGTCTTTTGGACGACATAATCTTGATGTTTTAGGTGTCGACCGATGGGCTGCCTCGGGTCTTTCTTCGTGTGTCGGCGGGGTGCGTTTCGCTCTTCACGGTGGGCTGGACATACAGAACCTTTCGACGTTTCATCTTCTAAATAACTAGTCCCACGTTGGAATCTTAACTTAGGCGTCACTCTTCTAGTGACACAAATATCTTAACTTCTTTAATAATCTTTCAATAATTAATTGTTATGATTGGATCGAGCTGCGGTTGGACACAGTCGAAGGGGGGGGGGGGGGGCAGGGGGGATGGGATGCTGGAGGATAGGGTTTCTTTGGGGCCATAGGGCGTAGGCGGTTTGGCCTTTGGATTTTGTGTAGGTTCTGGCCTCCCCTCTCCCCCAGCCTCCATTGGGTCACACCAATGTTCGAAATATGATTGGTAATTTCTATTTATTAAAATCTATTATCAACTTTTCTGTGGGCTGGGGCCAACCCTCCTACCCTTCCTCCTGACCTCATGGGATATTCACTATTTTATAATTATTAATTTATAATTTATTTAGAACACCCCATCTAAAACTGCGTCAAATTACTTTATTTATTAGTTGTAAATTAGGTTATTTTTGTTCTAAGGACGCAGTCAAAATTTATTAACCTCCCCTTTATATTTATTCATTATTTTATTTTGGGGGGGCTGTAAGTTTCAAAATTTCTAAATTGGCCCTTTAGTTATGTGCTTCCTGTCCCGAGTCAGACCCCCGATTTTATCGGAAGCCGGACTCGGGATAGACGTGTCCGAAACCACAGAGGTATATGTACACATAAAATACCTAGTCAAGTCAAGTAAACGTTTACTGTGTGGCAGCTTAATACAGGTATTTTAGCAATTTGGGATCCGATTTAGGTGGCCGCTGGCCGCATTATACAGGTAACCGCTTATTGCAGGTGCATTTACATTATAGATCGTTTGGGATGGGGGACAACAGTGGCCGCTTGAGACAGGTGATCGCTGGTTACAGGTGGCCACTAGGAGAGGTTTAATTATGTGCATATATATACTGACGGAAAAAACCAAACGGAAGTTCAGTTTTGGTAATATAAGTGTTTTATCTGTATACCAAATGTAGCAACATTTGACACATAGCTACCTCGTTGTACTGTCTTGTAGTGACCAGCCTGTAGTCCGATGGCTTAACCACTGTGCCACCGAGGCCGGTGGTCCTTGTTCATACCTGGTTGTGACAAATGGTGTCACAAGTGGGATAGATTGCATGTATATTCTTCACAGGAAGGAAGGAAATGTTTTATTTAACGACGCACTTAACACATTTTATTTACAGTTATATGGCGTCAGACATATGGTTAAGAACCATACAGATATTGAAAGAGGAAACCCGCTGTCGCCACTTGTGGGCTACTCTTTTCAATTAGCAGCAAGTGATCTTTTATATGCACCATCCCACAGACAGGGTAGTACATACCATGTCCTTTGATATACTAGTCATGGTGCACTGGCTGGAACGAGAAATAGCTCAACAGTGGTGACATTTTGGTTGTGTGAGGTAGTGAGCAGAACTGGGATTCGAACCCCACACGTCCACGTACAGCTCACTCATCGTGGTTACCATGGTTACCTCGCCTCTCTAGGAGTTAGATTATGTTGTGTAGACTGTCCCAGAGAATCCCTGTCTCGAGTTACAGATATGTTCAACCAAAACTATACAACTGTTATTTTGTGCAGACTGTCCCTGAGAATCTGTGTTAACTTTCAAAAATACTTCATCAAAACGCTAGAAGAAAATACATGTTAAACGTTTCATTGTCAAATGTAACTTTAGATTTTTTTAACATTCAATACAAACTGAAAAGTTTATAAATATCCCCTACTAGTTTTGGGATTTTGTCAAAACAAAAAACAAAGTAGGTAGTTTCATAAATATCCAATCAAAACTGAAGGAGAAGACATAAAGAAGAGTTGACGAATAACGAACGGACACCAGAAAACTGTTAAAGAAAGACTCAGCCGAGGAAATCCTGCTAGAATGAAAAATAATGTGCTGTCTGCATCTCATATTACCAGCATATACGAGTATCTTTAAGGTAATTAATACAAAATCTATTATTTTCAGGCTTGGTCAGTGCAATGTATATACACGTGTACGGTTTACCTCCAATTGCAATTTTTATCATTTTTGTTTTGTCACAAGTGTGTGGTTGTTTACGTTACAATTAGCAGTTTATATGGTATATATATATATATATATATATATATATATATATATATATATATATATATATATAATTCCGCAAATATAACAAAGACAAGATCAGTAGTTGTCAAATTGTGGAAGGAATATCTTGCAGATTATATATATATGTAAATATAAACGTTATTCATAATAAAATATAACAACATATTTTGTAATCTCTTTGTGTAACACCAATTTTATTTCAGTATTCAGTATATATTCATGATGTACTTTATTTTATAAATTATTTAATCTTTAGCCAAAATATGCAGAAGGGGATAAATGCTCTCTGCCCCTATATTTCTGCACGGTGATTTCACAAAAAGTTTTCAAGACTTACTAATTCGTTTTGCCCCTGCGCGTGCTGTAACCTCACCGTGGTGCAGGGGTGTAACATTCTCTTTGAGAATGGCCAATACAGCACAAATTGAAGTTTAGAGTAAAATTCGGTGTCCGTAAAATTCTGTGATATTTGTATTTGTATTTTTGCACAGTTCTTTACACTGTTTTTGTTTAAACCTTGAATTTTTATATTGATGTTGATGAGCACTTTATTTATTTGCATTACCATAGTTTGACACCCAATAGCCGATGTATTTTTCGTGCTGGGGTGTCGTTAAACATTCATTCATTCATTCATTTAATTCGTTTTGTTTGGTTAGTAAGTGTTTTCTTCATTTAGCCAAAGGTGCTTCATGCTACTGTGAGTTCACAGAGCGCGCCAGTGAAGCCACGATCAGATTTGCAGCCTTGGTCGTCCCAGCGATGCTCATAGAAGTAGGTCAACATTGTACAATTCCAATAGTGGTTTAGTCTTGAATTCCAGTTTATGAACGTCACTTGGTTGCCTGTTCCTTCCCACAACCATTGGCCATCTACCTTTCTTAGACCGATCCACAAGTGTTTGTACTTGTACACTAAAAAAGTAATGCTGTTCAAGAAACATTGGAGAACCCAACACCTAGTGCCATGTACACTACAATTAAGTAATAATATTCAATAAACATTGGAAAACAGACAATATCATTGTTCTGTACACTAAAACAAGTAATACTATTCAAGAAACATTGGAACACAAACAACACCTTACTTCTGTACACTAAAATCAAGTAATACTATTCAAGAAAAGTTAGTAAAAAACAACAACACCTTGTGCCCTGTACACTAAAATCACGTAATAATATTCAAGAAACATTGGAAAACAAACAACACCTTACTTCTGTACACTAAAATCAAGTAATACTATTCAAGAAACGTTTGGGGAAAAAACACCTCCTAGTGTCCTGTGCACTAAAAACAAGTAATACTATTCAAGAAACATTGGAAAACAAATATCACATTAGCCCTGTACACTAAGATGTAGCATACACATTCTGAATGACAAAAGCCAATGCTTTATTTAGTACTGTCCCAGAGGAGATAATTATATACGTTAAATTTAAGTACTTTACATCCAACCATCAACGCACGCGCGCATATATGATCATATGTTTTGCATCTATTAATTATCAAACTGCCTGAGGGAAATATTGTCCTGCATTACTGTTAGGCAAAATGAAAAAAACAGAGAGTTGGTGATAGTCCTTTTGATCACACAAATCAGGGTGTGTCTGTGTGTGTGGGGAGAGGGGGGGGGGGGGGGGTAGAGGTTTTTATTAAAAACTAATTCTGTGAAATTTTTTATAAAACCCTGGAGACCAGGTACATATGTATATATATATTTATGTATGTATACCATATGAAATAAGATATGTTTTTAATCAATATATAAAACTTAAAGCTCTATATATTGACCAAACAAAACACACCAAAAAAACTAAAACAAAACAAAAACAAAACAAAACAAATAAACAAAACCCCCACAAAAACAAACAAACAACAAAACAAACAAAACATTATTTAAAAATCGTCATCTCCTTGACAAACGAGCCATCTCCTTGACAAACGAGCCATCGCAGTTTGAATAGACACACAATCTAACCGACTGGGGTTACGCCCCGCCCTTAGGCTCGCATTGGAGGCCAGGCCTTATCTGAGGCCCAACGCTTATTATAGAAAATACAGTAGTCATTCCGAATTATCCTGAGGGTATACGACATGTTTCGTATGAATTACGAATGCCTTAAAACATGTTTTATTTTATAAAATAAATAATTTGTAATGTAAAACTGAAGACTGATTTAGTTTTTAGTTTTTTTAATAAATAAATAATTTGTAATGTAAAATTGAAGACTGATAACCCATCCCGTACGTATTGGTATGGTTCGCTGTACTGCGGTCACTAAAATAGACTCGCCCGATATTTTTAGAATTTGTATGCTCCCAAATAACGTTATAAAAGGCGAAGTGTGATTGGTCAATATTTAAATTATTATTTACAGACGAAATGTTACTTGGACATTGGACACTACGCATTTTTGTTAGAAATCTGATTAAAATTAGTTCTACTGGTCTAAATAAGGCATTCGTAATTCACATGAAACATGTCGTATACCCTCAGGATAATTCGGAATGTTTTAACATTATTTTCAAATCACTGGCATGATTCTGTAAGTAAGGTTTTGATTTTAGATTAGATATGTTTTAAACGTGCTCACATACCTTTATGGTTTCGAGCACGCCTATCCCCAGTCCGGCCTCCGATATAATCGGTGGTCTGACTCGGGGCAGGAAAAACCTAACTATAATAAAATTTTGAAATTTTAAACTGGAGGTCAAAAAGAGTAAATATATTATGTCGACATTAATAATCTTGAATGCGTTCCCAAAAGAAATACAGAAATCCCTACTCTACACCTATATAATTATTTAAAATTAACGCAAATTTAGATGGGGAAGTCTAAAAGTAAAAATACAAACATTATAATTTATTTAAAAAAACAACAAAAAAAACCCAACATTTATTTAGTCCCCAGAGGCAAGGGAAAGGGTAGAGGGGTAAGCCCGGCCCACAGAAAAGTTATATTGAATTTAATATTTATTTAAAATGATTACCAATCGTATTTCGGGCTTGGTGTGACCAGGAGGAAGGGGGGGGGGGGGGGGGGGGGGGGGCGAGAAGTGGGGCCGGAACTAGGTTTTGATTGATGGACATGAGCTCCAACTGGCTGCTGTTAGATCCACGTGTAATAGTGGAGCTAATTTTAATTATATTGAATAAACCACTAATTGGATATAAACATACCTCCTAGAAATGGTTTTTGCTTTTTCTTTTGTTCAATTCTTAGATATTATATAACATCTATGATACTGTTCGATTGCTGCCTTTTTCATTTAGAGCTTCTCTTCTTTTGTTCAGTTATCTTTGACATTATATAACATCTGTGATACTGTTCGATTGCTGCCTTTTTCATTTAGAGCTTCTCTTCTTTTAATTTCGATTTCTGAATGTAATTGAGCATGTTTCGTGTACATATTTAATTTCGATTTCTGAATGTAATTGGGCATGTTTCGTGTATATATTTAATTTCGATTTCTGAATGTAATTGGGCATGTTTCGTGTACACATTTAATTTCGATTTCTGAATGTAATTGGGAATCTTTCGTGTACACATTTAACCGGCCTCGGTGGCGTCGTGGCAGGCCATCGGTCTACAGGCTGGTAGGTACTGGGTTCGGATCCCAGTCGAGGCATGGGATTTTTTAATCCAGATACCGACTCAAAACCCTTAATGAGTGCTCCGCAAGGCTCAATGGTTAGGTGTAAACCACTTGCACCGACCAGTGATCCATAACTGGTTCAACAAAGGCCATGGTTTGTGCTATCCTGCCTGTGGGAAGCGCAAATAAAAGATCCCATGCTGCCTATCGGAAGAGTAGCCCATGTAGTGGCGACAGCGGGTTTCCTCTCAAAATCTGTGTGGTCCTGAACCATATGTCTGACGCCATATAACCGTAAATAAAATGTGTTGAGTGCGTCGTTAAATAAAACACTTCTTTCTTTCTTTGTACACATTTAATTTCGATTTCTGAATGTAATTGGGCATCTTTCGTGTACACATTTATGGAAAGTCCAGCCGTCATTTACCAGACTCATAATATGTTGGTTCAAACCGTATAATAAAAACATATTTACTTATGTTCATATATGTATCAAACAAACTCATAGTTTTGGTTAATAAAGTATAATTTAAATTGCTTTGTGGATTATTTGTAAATGTGATAACGAGAGTTTGAGAGCACGTGAAGTATTATTTGTGTAATCTCTTGCATTACTACTTCTTTCCCAATCTAATTAAAATTAGCTCCACTATTGCATGTGGATCTAACAGCACCCGTTGGAGCTCATGTCTTGTTGACCTTTCATTCGACCAATCAAAACCTTACTTGCAAAATCATGCCAGCAATTTGAGTGCGAGTTTTTACATGCTCATATACCACTAGAGTTTCGAGCATGTCCGTCCCGGGACCTGTCTCTTGATAGCCAGAGGCTTGTCCAGGGACAGAAAAAAATTAAGCGGACAATTTTGAAATTTACATCCAAAAATTAAATAGTGAGCCTTTAAAATTTTTATGCGCATCTGTAATATAATTAATAAAGAAAATTCTACTCATTAAATTTGGTCGCTAGATTAGATCGGGTGGTCAAAAAGAAATTAGGTAAGATCTGTGGCCTGACGCCTGACTCGGGATGGAGGGTGTGTGTGTGGGGGGGGGGGGGGGGGGGTAGAGTTGAAAATGGGCAGGATTTTGAAAATAGCAATTAGTAAAAAGTTAATAGAATTAAATGTGTATTTCGTGTACACATTTATTAGAAAGTCCAGCCGTCACTTACCAGACTCATAATATGGAAGTTCAGAGCATAAACCTTATAATAAAAACATATCAAAAACGGCTATAATAGTAAAACAAAATATGCCTTAGTGTTTAAAAACTAGGGTATGTCCCTTTATCCATCTTTCATTCTCAGCTGATCCAACATTTAGGAATGGCTAGAGAGACATTCTGCAAGGAAAATACCAAGTTTAGTGTTATTTGTACCGAACACCCACCTTACATTTGTATAACGATTACAAATCAAATCAATAAAGGGTACGGTTATCGAATACGTCCGCCACCTAAGTGCAACCAGCCAGTGTACCACGACTGGTGTATCAAAGGCCGTGGTATGTACTGTGGGATGGTGCATATACAAGATCCCTTTCAGCTAATCGAAAAGAGTAGCCCATGTAGTGGCGACAACAGGTTTCCTCTCTCAATATCTGTGGTCCTTAACCATATATCTGACGCCATATAACCGTAACTACAATGTGTTGAGTGTGTCGTTAAATAAAACATTTCTTTCCTAAGTACAACCATTTACTGTACACTAAATCACGAATCTGTAATTTTCGATAATTTTAACTTTAAAGAAAAGCCAATAGCCTGTTCAGACATTTGTACATATGTTGATTAGTATATTCATACTAACACTAATCCACTTACAGAAATTTGACCTTTAAAATATTTAGTTTCGTAAAATAGTTCGGTCTTGGAAAGCAAGTCTTCCTTTGTTTAGATTTTGGCTTTCTTCTTTAATTTCTTAAAATTCAGGTGGCACGAAAGCATATGTTGATTAATATACTCATACTAACACTAATACAATTACACAAATTTGACTTTAAATATATTTACTTTGGTCTTGAAAACCAAGTCTTCCTTCGTCTTTTGACAATTGTCTAATACAGGATACAATCGACCAACTATGAATGGGTTTGATTGCACAGATTTTCAAGACAACAAGTCAGCGAAACAATCGGTAAACGTTCCATATGTTAATTAAAATAACGCCTGTCTCACACACAGACACACACGCAGCTTGCAAACATTTATTTCAGCACAGACGTGTTTGGAGTAAGTTAATGTTTGTTTAGCAATCTTTGAGTAACAGCTAACATAGCAAACTACCTTTAACATATACAGCAGCTGACATTGCCAATACCTGTAGTATATGCAACAGGTAGCCGCACAATACTTTTTTTATAAGAAATTTGGGCAACTGTTGGTATCTCGCAATACTTTCTTGATGTAGTACGTAATGGTTCTACAACATATATATATATATATATATATATATATATATATATATATATATATATATATATATATATATATATATACACATATATATTGGCCAAAAGGCAAACTGTCTATATCAAGGCCTCTCACTACACACACACACACACACACACACACACACACACACACACACACACTCAAAGATATATATATATATATCTATATATATATATATATATATATATATATATATATATATATATATATATATTCTTCAAAAAACGTAAGGGAACTCTAATAAGAATTTACAATAGCCAAAATTGTATGGTATATTAGCTGTGGGGAATGGTTGGGCAAACATTACAACTGGTAGTTCAGTATTACAGTAGGTCTTATAATCACCAAAGATCTTGAAAGAAAGAAATGTTTTATTTAACGACGCACTCAACACATTTTATTTACGGTTTTATGTCGTCAGACATAAGGTTAAGGACCACACAGATTTTGAGAGGAAACCCGCTGGCGCCACTACATGGGCTACTCTTTCCGATTAGCAGCAAGGGATCTTTTATTTGCACTTCCCACAGGCAGGATAGCACAAACCATGGCCTTTGTTGAACCAGTTATGGATCACTGATCGGGGCACTCACTCACGGTTTGGAGTCTGTATCTGGATTAAAAATCCCATCCCTCGACTGGGATCCGAACCCAGTACCTACCAGCCTGTAGACCGATGGCCTAACCACGACGCCACCGAGGCCGGTTAAGACAGTACAATGAGGTAGCTATGTGTCAAATGTTGCTACGTTTGGTATACAGATAAAACAGTTATATTACCAAAACTGAACTTCCGTTTTTGTTTTTTCCGTCAGTATATAGTCAAACCACGACGCCATCGAGGCCGGTCCAAAGATCTTGAAGGACGAGTGAAATTTGAAATTTGACGTTCTTTTATCAGTTGCATACGCCACATCGCAAATTCAAACAATAAAAATAACTAAAAAAACACAACAATTACAATAACAACTGTATGATCAACAGAATGAAAAGGATTGACAGAAATAATGTTCCACAGTGATTAATCGACCTTCCTGGAAATTGTCAAAATCGAGAATTACACCCCACGCACGTGTGCGGGGCAACTGCGTGATGCACGTGAAAACTATGGAATGTGTTACGCTGTTTTAATAAACAGAACTGAACGTTCTTTACTAGGATGTCTGTGGTCAAAACGTATGATCGGTCTAATAGTTGCTATTAACATTAATATTTCAGGTTCCCCTACTTTGTTTTGAAGAGTACAAAAGGATTGGGCACAAGCTATCCAACTTACGAGGCCCTCTCCTAATTACAAACATGTTTATTCAATGCACTCGCGGCTACTTTGTTTTGAAGAGTACAAAAGGATTGGGCACAAGTTATCCTACTTACGAGGCCCTCTCCTAATTACAATCATGTTCGTATTGAGGAGGAGGGTTATTCAGTACACTCGCGGCTGGACGTAGCCCAGTGGTTGTGGCGCTTGATTGACGCGCAGTCGGTTTGGGATCTATCCCTATCGGTAGACCCATTAGGCTATTTCTCATTCCAGCAAGTGTACCACGACTGATATATCAAAGGTCGTGGTGTGTGTTATCCTGTCTGTGGGATGGTGCATATAAAAGATTCTTTGCTGCTAATGGAAACATGAAGCGGATTGTCTCTCTAAGACTATATTATGTCACAAATTACCAAATGTTTCACATCCAATAGCCGATGTTTAATAAATCAATGTGCTCTAGCGGTATCGTTAAACAAAATAAAACGAACTTAGACGTTTTATATAACTCACGTGTTCTGGTGGTATTCACCATCAGCGTGTTTTTCTCCATTGTATCAAGAGTGATCAACGCGCCGCCAGCGTCTGAACAATGTGTTTTTGCTCGTGGGAAATTCAGACTGAAACTGTTCGGGACGTGATAGCAGATAGCCACACAGCCATTGTCAGACGTCAAGAAAGTGAAGTTAGAATTTGCATTGCAAGCAGCTGAAACGATAAATAATT
>NW_024534293.1:0-2500 GCF_016097555.1 Gigantopelta aegis
AGCCGCTAATTAAAAATGTTTCGCCCTGGTGTTGACCATTTCTCAAATATGCCCATATACACAAAACGCTTTTTCTAACAGGTTTGATAGGATACTAGTATGCCATTTCCTTAACTTTGTTGTTAATTAATTTTTAGGTCAATTTCACTTAACTGCATCTGGAAGATATGGAATGGTTGGTTCACCTTTCACATTCACATGTAGGACTGTTTTTCCTCCTGAGGTTACCTGGTTTGTGAATGATACCGAGTACATGGTGTATGGGTCTGGGAGAGGTAAATGCTATCCTGATTCGCCTCTTCCGACACACTACACTTTCAACTGTAGGTACGAAATCTTCACGCTAACAATCAACTCTGTGAACATCAGTCAGCACGGAACAGTTTGGCGATGTGGTTTTAGACGTGGACGACCAGAGAGCAATACAATAGTGCTGGAAGTTCGAGGTAATAATAAGGTGGTTTCAAATTGTTTAATGTGTTTAGCATATCCTTTGATAAACCTCATCGCATGACAATATCAAACCACGTGTGGATCTAAAAGTATACAATACATTTGTCAAAGGAAGGGGCGGGACGTAGCTCAGTGGTATAGCGCCCACCTGATGCGCGGTCGATCTAGGATCGACCCCCGTCGGTGGACTCATTGAGCTAGTTCTCGTTTCAGCCAATGCACCACGATTGATATATCAAAGACCGTGGTATGTGCTATCCTGTTTGTGGGATGGTGCATATAAAAGATCCATTGCTACTAAGGAAACATTGTAGCGGGTTTCCTCTCTAAGACTGTATGTCAAAACTACCAAATGTTTGACATCCAAAAGCCGATGATTAACAAATCAATGTACTCTAGTGGTGTTGTTAAACAAAACGAACTTTCTAACTTTTTGTTTAAGAAAATGCAAAGTTAAAGTTTGTTTTGTTTAACGAAACCACTAGAATACATTGATTTATGAATCATCGGCTATTGTATGTCAAACATTTGGTAATTTTAACATAGTTATAGAGAGGAAACCCGCTACGTTTTTCCATTAGTAGCACGGGATCTTTTAATGCACCATCCCACAGGAAATGCAAATTTCGATAATACCATATATAGGTACACATAAGACGCCCGGATGAAGATTGCTACAGATACTTGTCAAAACTATATTATCGCATTTAGCACTGACGATGTTTGGTGTGAGGGTGATGGGACACCAGATTTTAATCTTTATCTTTGTATTGCCCCAAACGCTATTTCCTAGCATCTGGAGATAAAAATAACATTGATTTTGTTACAAGAAAGAGTTCAGCTATTATAAATGTTAGTTTGGTTTCTAAAACTGTAGTGAGTTTGTGTGTGTATGTATGTGTGTGTTTTTGTTTGTGTGTATATTGTGTGTATGAATGTGCGTGTATGAATGTGCGTGAGAGAGAGTGTGTGTGTCTCTGTGTCTGTGTGTAAGTGTATGTATATATGTATGTATGTGTTTGTGTGTGTATATGTCTCTCTGTGTGTGACCGTGTATGTGAGTGTGTGTGTCCGTCTGTGTCTTTGTGTCTGAGCGTGCATGTGTGAGTTAGTGTGTTTGTGTGTGTGTGTGTCTAAGTGTGTGTCTGCGTAAGTGTGTGTATGCATCGCTGTGTGTGTGTTCGAATGTTTGTCTGTGTGTATGTATGTGTGTGTGTGTGTGTGTTTGTATGTGTTTGTGTGTGTATGTGTGTGAGTGTGTCTGTGTGTGTGCGTGCATGTGCGTGTGTGTTTGTGTTTTTGGCGTTGTGCGTGTATGTTGGTTTTTCGATAATGACAATGTATATTTTTTGTATATATTTGTCTATATCAATGGCAAAGTGCATTATTTATTCATACAGCGATGTAATTTTTTATGAGTTGCTGTTTACTACTTTTACAAATGGTTGCCTGAGAAACCCCTGTTTACGTCAAGTAGCAGCACTTTACAATTTTAATATTCTGTAGTGAATAATGGAAATATTATGTCTTGGGTCGATTGCTTTGTATTTGTTTATCACAAATACATACAAAAAGGAGAATTTCTTAGGATCGGACCACAATAGTGGACCAATTCTCTGTGATTTCCCCCGTGACCACCAGGGTGTCACGGCTGGTATATCAAACCCCTTGGTATGTGATGTTCTGTCTGGGAAAGGGGATATAAAATAGCATGTGCTGCTAATGGAAAATATAGTGGGTTTCATCTAAAACAACGTGTCAATAATTACCAAATGTTTGACATCCAATAACCAAAGATTAGTAAAACGATGTGGTCTAGTCGTTAAATGAAAGCAACTTATAACTTTAATTAATGTACCGTTAAAGGTCCTATGTCAAAGTTCACCTACACTATTTCTTTATTTTCACATTCATTTCACATTATTCGATCCCATGCATAATACTTCCATAATTAACTCAAGAATACTCAAGTAAATAAAATCTTACACTGTACGACATGAGGGATTTCCCGAATAATTTGTTGATAAATATAGCATGGTCACCATCT
>NW_024534293.1:7500-21591 GCF_016097555.1 Gigantopelta aegis
TAAATAGATAGGATTTAGAGATATTGAGGAGAAACATATTGGAAGGCTTCCGGGGAACGTGTCCGTTTGGACTGGTAAATATATATTTCTGCTATGTTGTATAACCTTGATGTGATTGATGTGACTTTAAATATTTTAATACTGTATTATACCAATATTATTTAGACAGTGTTTCCGGTAATCTGACGAAGTAAATTGTAGGCTTCACTGTTCTATTATTTTTATACGAGTATTTGGTAATATAAAGCTTAGCCGGTCATCCTAGAGGACCTAGGTAAACTGTAGGTTATTGTCTTTAGTGTGATAGGTACCAGTATTAATTCTGTATTACAAGGTTACTGAATGAGTAGTTACGGTTAATTAAAAATTAACCAGTTAGGAATAGAGTTGTAATTCCTTTACTAATTAAGTTCCCCTGGCAGCGTTTCTCAATTATCACACGTGTGTGTGTTGTATCACGGTGAAGTGATTAGAATATTGTGTAAACTAGACACCTAGTGATGAACTAATTAAGTTATTAGTTCTGGGTTGTTATTATTTGTTTTTGTTAATTAACTACTGCGGCAAGTACATTTGTCAGCATAGTGTTAATACAGATTCCAAAGTGTACTGTGTTTTGTTGTGTTTTCTAGTGAACTAAACGTGCTATATATATAAATATTTATGTAAGATCATATCTCTGAGATACCTAGAGCCGAGCCACTCGGGTATTGGACTGCCCGATACAGAGAGATCTAATAGATATACAGTTAGGAGAGATATTTGGATAATCGTGTTTTATTCAGTTACGGGTATTATAGGATCCCCGTGACAGTTGGTGTAAAACTTTATCATGCACTGTTACAGATCAAGTTTGAAATTCATGGCGATGTATCCATTTGTGACAAAGTTATGGCCCTTGAACTTAGATACGAACGTTTCTTTTTCAAACTGTTTTTCGCAATGCTTCAATATATTTAGGTGAAATTTTGTGTGTAGCTTTACTATGAGCTGTTATAGACCATGTTTAACTTTCATGGTGATGTACTCGTGTGTCACAGAGTTATGGCCTTGAACTTAGGAGATACGAAGATTTTGTTTTCCGGATTTGAAATTTTGTTTATATCTTTATCGTGTACTGTTATAAATTATATCGAAAATATCAAATTGTAAAACGTTTTTATGAATCATGCAAAATATCTTAGTTAATGTGTTTTTAATGAAAATCAACTTTAGCTTATCGTTATACACCGTACCTGGCATCCAAGGCTCGGAATTCAGTTTCTGGAATGGGAAGCATTCTCTGTTTCAGACGCTACAAATGAAACACTTCTAAACCGCGTGTTCTGTAAATTTAAAGTAAACACTTTTCTTCTCATTTTTACAATATCTAATTTAATATTGGTCGTGCTAACGTCGACATAGTTGGCATTCATTTCTTAATAGGGGTGCAGAAACAGAACATATAATTCACTAGCCTGCTGGATCAGAATCAAGAAAAGTGTATTAGCCCGCCAGAATTTATGCTAAAATAGTCCTCCTGCCCATAGAACGATACATTAAACACGCTCTGTCACGGATGGTTGACCTAATTATTAACCCAACAAAGTACTATATGACAATATATACATTTGATTTGTACCTAAAAGTACTTTATTGAACCATCAACATAACCACCATATCACACTTATTATTGATATTTTATAAAAATAATTGAATTAGTGGTACGGTCCATAATTCTGAGAAAAATAACGGCTATTTGGAGAGCAGAGGTGTGACGTATTATTTTAAGTCACGTGACGGGCATTCCCGGAATAACCGCAGTGCCAAAACGATTTACCAAGCTCGTATAACGAGACCGCTTGACCGTCCTCTGCGACGTAGGGTAAATACAAAAAAAAAACACAATGAAAATTAGTTATTAAAAATTAATAAAAACATGTACTGAATGATATTAAGCTTATACATTAATTTATTTCAGTAACAGACCCTAGTTTGAGCCCATGAAAATTAACACTAGGTTTATTTAGTCTACAAACCTGTAACACATTTGGATAAAGTTACAATTGAGTGAAAATGAGTCTGTGACTTTGAAATGGTGAAATACCCTCTAAAAATAGATTAAAATTTGACTCCATAAGTGTCAGTTTTTAAGAATATGAGAAATGCATTTTGTGATGCATTTTGCTTATAAACTTTAAGGTCTAGACTTTAATAAAGTCCAGACTTTAACGTTATAGCAACGCCATTCAAATAGCATTACGTTAAAGTCTGGACTTTATTAAAGTCTAGACTTTAAGTTTTATAAGCACGGGCCCAGGATGACCAAAAACACTTCGAATGTATGGAAAAGGATAATTTAAACAATAAAATCTAAGTAAAGTATTATTTCAGTTATCAAAAAGGGCTCTAATAGTATAAAATACGCCTTGGTGTTTAACAACTAGGGTATGTCCCTTTAAACGTCGACAGTCTCGACTAGTTAGGCCTTTGCATCTATAGGTAAATTTATCGTTAGTCGTACGCGAAAAACTCTAAACATCTGGATCACAAACACCGTCATTTTCCACCTTGTCAAATTCATTATTATACAAAATATGCCATAACAGCTGACTTGGGATAGGACTTGTTACATTTTTAAAGTATACTCTGAACTAGACGGTGTTTATATACGATGTGACTATATATACGAAGGCCGTGTCTATAGCCTCCACTAACGAGGGCTGGTTATATTCACAGCAACAATTTACATAGGCGGTAAATAAGTGCATGTATTTGATTGATCTATATTGCCGAACCATCTGGAACAGGAGGAATACATACTAAGTACTGTACGAACAGTGCATTTTCTGAACAGGGGACGGGGTGGGGGAGTATATGAATTTAGCGGACCCTTTTGTGTACGTTTTCCATAGATATATGAATAGCGTCATATTGTCCCTACAGTACTAACAAAAAAATAATTATAATAAATAAATAAATAAAATAATTATAATAAATAAATAAATAAATAAATAATAATAATAATCATAATAATAATCATAATCATAATGATGATGATGATGATGATACATTTTTTTGTATAGGCTACTAGTAAAGCTGAGACCACTCCCGGGTCCCCCTTTAAATTTATGTAACGTTTCTGTAACAACCGCCCCCCACCCACCCCACCTCACCGCGACGTGATTTTACCAACATTATAATACATGTAATAATAATAATAATAATAATAATGCACAATTATTATTATTACTACTACTACTACTACTACTACTACTACTACTACTACTACTACTACTACTACTACTACTACTACTACTACTACTACTACTACTACTGCTGCTGCTGCTGCTACTACTACTGAAGTGGTAACAACCGCCCCCACCAACCCCACCCCACCACTACGTCATTTTACCAACATTATAATACATGCAATAATAATACTAATAATAATGCACAATTATTATTACTATTACTACTACTACTGCTGCTGCTATGCTGCTGCTGCTACTACTACTACTACTACTACTACTACTACTACTACTACTACTACTACTACTACTACTACTACTACTATTATTATTATTATTATTATTAGCCTACTACTACCTTTTTGGGGTGGAGGGGCGGTGTTTTATCTGGAGGAGTGTGACGGGACATGCTCTTAATTTCTTTTCGCCTGTGGCGATATTAATTGTTTTAGAGGGCCGTGTGCAGTCCCAATATGCACTTGGGCACTTCGTTACGTAATACCTCCGCGCGACGGTGGTCGAGCTGTTCCCAATACACACCCAGACCATGAGGCCAGTAGTTACGTAATACCTCCGCGAGTTCTGTTTTACGACCTTGTATTTCTGGCGATTGGCGACAGCTAGTCTGACCATCTAAGAAAAATATGCCGTCTTGGTCGCTGTGGAAAATTCACATGATAGGGGGAGTACCGCGATGTGCCCCCAGGCGATATTCGGCTTTGTAATAAATATATAGGATTTTAGAGATATCGAGGAGAAACAAAAGGAAGGCTCTCGGGGAACGTTAGTCCGACTGGACTTGGTAAATATATATTTTTCTGCTCTGTTGTATAACCTTGATGTGATTGATGTGACTTTAAATATTTTAATACTGTATTATACCAATATTATTTAGACGGTGTTTCCGGTAATTCTGACGAAGTAAACTGCATGCTTCACTGTTCTAATATTATTAAAGCTTAGCCAGTCATCCTAGAGGACCTAGGTAAACTGTAGGTTATTGTCTTTATGGTGATATGTACCAGTATTAATTCTGTATTACAAGGTTACTGAATGAGTAGTTACAGGTTAATTAAAAATTAACCAGTTAGGAATAGAGTTGTAATTCCTTTATTAATTAAGTTCCCCTGGCAGCGTTTCTCAATTATCACACGTGTGTGTGTGTTGTATCACGGTGAAGTGATTAGAATATTGTGTAAACTAGACACCTAGTGATTAACTAATTAAGTGATTAGTTCTGGGTTGTTATTATTATTGTTGTTAATTAACTGCGGCAAATACATTTGTCAGCTTAAGGTTAATACAGATTACAAAGTGTATTGTGTTTTGTTGTGTTTTCTAGTGAACTAAACGTGCTATATATACATATACTTTAATTAAGATCGTATCTCTGATATACCCAGAGCTGAGCCACTCGGGTATAGACTGCCCGATACAGAGATATCTAATAGATATACAGTTAGGGGAGATATTTGGATAATCGTGTTTTATTCAGTTACGGGTATTATAGGATCCCCGTGACAAGGAGTTTTGGCTATAAAAATGCAAGATTAACGTGCGTGCACACACGCACAAACGGCAGGCTGAACTTGTCCCTGCACGTAGAACTGGATTCAGCTGGGTTAAGTAATAATTAGCCAAACTTTGGACGACAAAACATGCAACAGTACACTGTTTTTTTTTACGCTATACATTAAAACCGAAATACCACTTTGCGAACCAGTCAAAATAATTTGCACACGCGCCTAATAATAATAATAATAATAATAATAAATGGTGAGTTCATGTGGACTGTTTATTATTTTATTTCAGCGTATTCGCGGTTATTTTCGTCATGAAATAATATATTTTTTATTATTTGCCATGTATATAGCCGGCCCTCATTTGCCAAGTCTCTATATATGGCGATCGTTTATATAAAATTCACAAATACATTATACGGTTGTCGTATATATAGCCTCATCACTACGAGTTTGTTTTTTCCGTATTTTTATGACTTTTTACAAGAAAACTTCCACATTTTAAAAATGAAGCGTGTCGTGGAATTCCCTCGATCGTAGTTCAATTAAAATGTTTTGGATCATACAGTAACTAGGTTTGGTATTCCAAATGAATGTAATTTCCATTTATAATGCATATTTAGAGAAACAAGGCCCACTAAATCCGTGATTGAGCTCATTTCACAGGGATCCATGCAAAAAGTCCTCGCCCCCTCGCCAGATGCAAATACAAATTCTCACGGACGAGTTGAAACTATCAGTTCGACAGGCGATTTGTCTTTTTCAAATCTGACTGACAGTATTTTGTTTCTATTTTATAAATTTAGAATTTTGTAAATCTATATGAAAGAACTGTGAAAAACTGTCTTTATTAGAATATTTCAATATTTCAATATATATATATATATATATATATATATATATATATATATATATAAGAATTGTTTCTCATTTTTTAGGAATTTATCGATGTATAAAAGTCACAAATGGTATAAAAATGAGAAACAATTTTCATAATTACAAATAGTACAAGAAGTGCACCTTAAAACACTCAAAAATAATTGCTTTCGTTCTTACCGTCAACCATGTTCTGTAAATAAGCGTAGGAATACATGTATGCATACTATTGGAAATTGTCCGTCTAAAAATAAAAATAAGTATTGAATCAACAAAAACAGTTTATATATCTTTATTTTAACTTATATATATATAACATGTATATCTCATCCAGTTTCCCTTATTTTTTTAATCGAGAAAACAGGTCACTTCCTTGTTCTATTTTTAAAACGATCACCGAACTGGGTCATTGGGCTTCTCGCACATCCAGCTAAAAATAGTTCCAATCGATCTTGGTCTTCAGTGATGACGTATTTTTATGAGGTTTATGGAAGGATAACGCTTGGTTTTTCAGTGACGTCAGCCAATCAGAATACAGTAAATCGTATAAATTCGGAAAGTTTGTAATTATATATATATACATGTGAAGCCGATGCACTGCATAGTATAATATTACTGAACATTAATATATTGTTCTATAGGCTGGCGGGCTAGTAGAAATTATGGCGGGCTAGTAAATTTCAGTTGGTTCTGGTCAGGCAGGCTAATGAAATATTTTTCATTTCTGTACCACTGACTTCACTTCAAATATATATGTTTAATGACAAAAACATTTTTAAGGATACTTGGAAAGTGATCAACATCACGTCGCAAACGAAATCTAACCCCAAACCTTGATTGATATATCAATATATTTTGAAATATTTTTCGCATTTCTTTCATATAGTTTTACAAAATTCAAGTGACATCCCGCAAGTATTAAAAGAAGAATTTATTCAAAAGATACGTTCAACGTAAACAAGCCATTTCTGGAAGCGTTGACCCTTGACCGGCTCTGTTTTCGGAATGTCGCGCTTGTCCAGTTCGGAACTCCGAAGTCGGCTATTGTATTGTTGTGTATTTCGTCACCATTCTGAACCATTTGTCTGAAAGGTTTGGAATTTTGGCATTGAAAACTCAGTCCAACGGATTGGTAGTTGCATTTTTAAAACTCGTCCACCGGAATGTTTTCTCGCATTTGGCAATCGGCCGAGCATTTTGTGCAGCCTTGCTTTGAGATGGTAATCAAACATTGTTTGTGTCATTGGTTTATGAGAAAGCATATTGCCTATTGCTAACAAAAAATACTACATTAAAAGCTGCTTTACGGTTACATTTTCAGACCAACCTGTTATTAAGCGGATGCAGTTGAAGAAACCCGACACTAAAGAAGCTGTTGTTGACGAAGTAAGACCCATCACTTTGATCTGCGTTGTCGACAGCAACCCGACATCTAGCATGAAGCTGTTCAGGGGCAGACAACTCGTACGACAGATGACGAATGTGACGAGTCTGGAATACACCTGGCGCGAAGCTGTGTGCCAAACTTCGGGGACGTACTCGTGTGAAGCAGAAAACAGCGTGAAGTCACCGGCCAGGCACACCTTGGAACTGGCTGTGGAATGTATAATACAATTATATGATATGATATGATATAATATAATATAATATAATATAATATAATATAATATATAAAGGATAATAAACGAGTTACCAGTTATTATCAAATTTATGTGAACTAATTTTCAGTTGTCACAAGCTTTAGCGAATGACAAATGAAAATTATTTCACGAGGGACATAAATTTGATAATAACTGGTACCGAGTTTGTTATTCTATTTATTACCTCAGCTATTTTTTTCCCTAAAAACCTTTATTTACGACGCACATGCACGAAGGCCAACCTGTATAGAAACGATGTAAACCACTTTACGCAATGTTCTGAGAATTGCTATAACTTTGTAATTTAATCAGGTTCCTAGATAATTTTTAAAAACAAAAGTTTTCTTTGTTCTGCTACAAAATATATAAGAAATTGCATTAAAATGACATTTTGTCATAACTTTAACACGAAAAACAGCCGTAAATGCACTCTTTAAACTGCATGACGTCATTGTGTGTGTTTGCCAAATCGTGATGACGTCATATTTAGTACCGACAAGGTCATTGGTTTGTAAGCGTCAAATTGTCCAATAGTATTGTTCGTTAGATCAATGCAGAATATTTCTGACTGAGAAAATATGGAAAATATTTTCCCTGTTATTAGTGATCGCTGGGGTATTAAAATATAATATAATATAATATAATATAATATAATATAATATAATATACGTGTAATCAATGTCCAGTCCTGTTTTTTTATTGGTCGCATAATACTGGTGACCTGGGGCTGTATGCACGAGGGGCGGATAAGTCCACTATCTGGGAATAGTGCCTATCCGCTGGATAAGTGGGGAAATTTGGTATGCATGACGGCAGGATAGAGCTCCCCAAATAGCCTAAACGCGAATAACGCTATTCGCTACATTTTCTGCGTATAAAGGTCTCTCCGCTGGATAAGTCTGAAAGGAAAATGGCCGCGCTGGTCTGTTGCGATTCAGAAACAGGCAAACATGTCGACAAAACTGGTTATTTCTTGATCGAACAAAGCAATTTGACACTTTATAATGTGGAAAAACATGAAGAATTTAAATTTGAACAACAAGATATTCTGAAGATCACAGATGAAATAGCGGGAAACATCGAAGTGTCCAGTCGGTTGGGCGTGTTAACGTCGCTGTCAAAAATCTACAAAAGTACAAGTTTGCAACACTTTCAATATGTCTACGGTAACTGATCAGTGAGGAACTTGTTTTTATATAACAATTATTACATATTTATTTCAGTCTGTTTGTATTTGCCACATCGCCATGCATTGTCTTCAGTGTTTTAATGTAACCTATCGAAAACCGTCCCCCATCAAAAGCCCTCCCATTGGCATTGTACTTGCTATTTCTTTTCAACTTTAAACAACGTAAGCACGAACTTTGATTACGTCATACATGTATGTTGTTCACGAAAACACGTCGACAACTTATCCAAAAATTGGAAGGTTATTTGGGGAAAATATACAAAAATGGAAATATAGAAATTAATCTGTATGTTTTTATTGGGGGTGGGTATACCTGGGAACACAGACAACGGCTTGTCAAACAACTAGCCTAAGGTAAGCAAATAAAGGTTTTAAATTTTCATAAAATTGTCAGCGCAAATAATATTAAACGCACCGGATGATTGAAATGGCCATGCACAGTACTGTAGACTGTGTAGTGTAGGCTACCATTTTAGCGGAACATATTTTCCGTAACTGAAACAAGTAGTTTAATATAATTTTTATTGAAAACATGTGCAAGATATATAATAATTATATAAGCTATTTTCATTGATTTCACTTACTTATGTATGTGTTCATTTTATGTTATAGGCATACATCAGTCAACAATTTGGTGAGGACTGACAACACTCCAGCAGGTGCCAAACCACAAAACGAACATGGCTGTAGCAAATGGTGTCATAGAGAAATACACACACACACACACACACAAACAGAGAGAGACAAAGACAGAGATAGAGAGAACTAGCTGAAGTAATTATTTTAAAGCATAAAATATGGCGTTGGTAAGATAATTTAACCACTAAACTTAAGATACAATTTTTCACCATTATTGAAGCATAGATTTGATAAAAGTAAAACTATTTAGTTACATAACAAATTTAAAAAAACAAAAAAACAAACAAACAAACCCAGTGCTTTATAGACATATATTATGACATGCTGTCAAATTCTTTTCTTTCTTTTCTTTACCTTGGTGAAGCAGATGATTTATTCTTTTTCTTTTAACCCCCCCCCCCCCCCCCCCAAAAAAAAAAAACCCTACCTGTTATTACCCAGATCACCTTATTATCATAAATGTCATATTTGTAACATTTTGTTCCACGTACCTGGCACATAAGTTGTTGTATACTCTGGTTGTGAACCCAAGTGAATCTGAAGTGAGGATATATACAGCTGGACAAAGTTCAACGCAAAGGTGTTGAATGTGTGCGTTTGGAACCTTCTAAGATTCATAAAGACTATTTTATTACGGTTTGTGTAATGCTGCATAACTGTGCTAGGAAGCTCCATCTGATTCAGAGAAATTCAATGACAGTGATCCAGGTTTTGTTTTGTTACAAGATGGTAACTTTGATATGAAAGAGATTTCAAACCCAGTGGTTCATGATGTTGATTAGCAGAGCTGGTTATATACTAAAGGTAGTGTCGGAAATAGAATAAAAAATGATTTTCGTCGATTATTTCTTACATATTAAAATGACAAGTAAATAGTTTGGAAATATCTATTTACTGATAGTCTACCTAATTTAGCATTTACTTGTTTGGGCGCTAATTGGTGTTCAAGGTGGTGTTTTACTTTTGAAATTAAAAGAAAAATGTCGATAACAACAGGTGATACTGTGCACTTTATTGGAACAGACTATAACACATTTTGGTCAAACGTGTCAATTTCATTGGGGTTACAATATGTGAGGGACTGTTTCTGATGATGGTTTGCACCTATCCCTCTCCAAAAGAAAATATTTGTAGTCATTTATAAGTAACTTTTGAGCAAAACTGTCAAGAGCCATTATGAGTGATCCATTATACCGGTATTAAAGGTGCTATCTCAATGTTGCCCAATGACAGTTATTGCAAATCATTTTTATTTTTTTTTAATATATTTTTTATTTAACATTTAAAGAAGACACCTTTAACTATATGCCCATAAATGATTATAGGAATTAATTTTAGAAAATAGATTTTTATTGGAGAATCTTTATCACAACTCGCATTATATAGCACCTTTAAATTGTTGCAAGATTGTGTAAATTTCTAATGTCATAATTAATAATTTATGTTGCGATTCAAAATAATCAGTTAACTTGCAGTTTTAAATTAAAAGTTTGTTTAAGGGTATCAAATGAAATTTGACACATATCATCAAAATGTGTTATAGTCTGTTCCAATAAAGGTCACAAATCACCTGCTTACGGACATTTTTAGTTTAATTTCAAGAGTAAACACTACTTTGTACATCAAAGAGAGCCCATTTTTCATACATCTTCATTTTGAATTTAAATCAATATGCAACAGGAAAATAATATTACAGTTAGATTATTATAATTCAGAACTTCAATGCAAAACAGTTCATAAAATAAAGACAAATTAACAAAATAATTACGAAAAATACATGAAATTGTTTTAAAATCTGATAACAAATAAAAAATAATTTTAAGTAATAATTTTTGTTCATGTACAGTACTGAGTAACTTTAATTACATGTTCCCTCTGACATGTCACTCACTTTAATTAACAATTTAAGATGTGTTTATTTTAAGTTATCAACACTTAGTTTATTTACTTTTACACTACACTTGCTTCACTCTTCACAATTTGTAAGGTGAAATAAATTATGAATATTACTTTGAATTGTTGTTGTTTGTTGTGTATTTCAGTGTATGCTTTGTTTGGCAATATGTACTGATCGAAAGAAATAAGGGATCACACCAACACTTACAGGAGGTAGTGACTGCAACAAAGACATTAGACATTAGGACGATAATAGTATTCAATACTAAGTGTTCCCTTATTTCTTTCTCTGTATATTTTGTATATCATGTACAAAACGTCATTTAAGTTTATGGAATTTTAAGTTTCAACATGGAATAGAGTATATATACGTGTAACATGGAATTAAGTCATTATGTATTAAAAGTGTAAATACTAGTAGTTAACATCACTAGTTATTTAAGATACAGTTGGTTTGACGGACTAATGGTATTACACTTGGTACAATAATGGAAATCAAATCTTTGTAGAGCTGACTGAAAGCAATGACAAATTAATGAAAAACTAAATTTAAAAGTTCCATTCTTGTGGTGTCCATAATTGAGCACTCCATTCCCCTCTATGTCTTGGATATGCCTCTAAAAAGTTGTTTATGTGTGTTAAATAATACTGATGACATTTTAAAATTTAACTTTTATTCCACTGTTGCAGTGGTGGTAGGATTGGGGGTGTGGGGCTCATAATCCACATGAAAAAAAACCCCACAATTCTTTATTTGTATAAATTCGTAAAAAAGTATATTATCGTCGTCAAGTGCAGGTAATCAAGTTGAGTAAAACAATTACCTATTGCGTATTTCTGTGTTATTTCTCTCTCCCTCTACCCCTCCCTACCTCTCCCCTCCTCTCCTCTCCCCCCCCCCCCCCCAATCCCCTCTCTCTCTCTCTCTCTCCCAGTGGTAAAGTGCTCGCGCAGTCGGTTTGGAATCGATCCCTGTCAGTAGACCCATTGGGCTATTTCTCACTCCAGCCAGTGCACCAGGACTGGTATATTAAAGGTTGTGATATATGCTATCCTCTCTATGGGATGGTGCATATAAAAGATCCCTTGGTACTAATCGAAAAGAGTAGCCTGTGAAGTGGCAACAGCGGGTTTTCTCCCTCAATATCTGTGTGGTCCTTAACCATATGCCCGACGCCATATAACCGTAAATAAAATGTGTTGAGTGCTTCGTTAATAAAACAGTTCCTTCCTTCCTTTTTACATGGGTTACGTTAAAAATAATACTGTCAGTAGAATGAATGAAAAACACAGAGAGAAGATTTAAGGCCAGCTCATTTTGCCCGAATGTCTTATTCGTTTTAAACCCGAATTCGAAGATTGCCTCCCCCACCCCCGGACGCTTATGGGTGTGGTGTGTTGACCTATTTTTATTAATTTCTTTTGTTCCCACGACTTATAAAAGATCCCTTGCTACTAATGGAAAAATGTAGCGGGTTTTCTCTCTATCACTGTCAAAAATGACCATATGTTTGGCATCTAATAGCCGATGATTAATAAATCAATGTGCTCTAGTGGTGTCGTTAAACAAAACAAACTATTTTATTTATTTACCTGTTTTCCAGTTATCTCCCTCTATATCCGTATTTCTATATTTTATTAGTATGCTGGGTGTTATATCTTGGTCCCCCATTTTTATTTTTTTATTTGGTAAGACTATTTGCCTCTATTTTATTATTATTTGTTTTTAATTTGCACCCCTTCCTAAATATATACTGCACTTTTAATGACTGTTAATAACTGGATTGCTCTATATATATATATATATATATATATATATATATATATATATATATTTTTATTTTTTTCTTCGAGTTATAAACTATGCATTTAATGTTATTTTTTTCATTATTTTGCTTCTTATTTACTATTATGTTATTTCAGCAGTTTAATTTTAATTTAACGTATTTATATTTATAATTGTAAATGCTACTGTATTTAATTTTATTGTATTGTATTGTATTTATAAATAAATGTATAATATTTATATATTTTATTTATTTATAAATATTAAACGATACACTGTTCCTTTTGTTTACAAAAGTACATTGTAAGCTCAACGTTAGGTTCCAGAATGCCATGCGCGGCGAGGATTTCCCTCAATCTAAAAATAACGCCGCCGGATAGCTATTCGCGACGTCATTTACGTTTATGCATACCAAAAAGCGAATAAATTTAAACGCGATTAACAATCCGCATTTAGCCGCTATCCGCGTTTAGTTTTATCCGCTCCTCATGCATACGGCCCCTGGTCATCACCTAGGAGCAGCCAGTCGTATGTCTTGAAATTGTTAACACACGTACGTGTGTAAACAACTATGTGTTCTCAAAAATAACGCATGGTGATCTCACCAATTGGTGTGTAAGAAAATATGATATGATATGACATATAATATGATTAATAACATATGACATGACATGACATGATTTATGACATGATATAATATCAGAGCTCGAACGTAAGTATTTGCTACCTACGGCAATTTTGAAATGTTTTAGATATAGCAAAATGCTTACCGACAGCAATTTTGAGCCCGCCTACGGCAATTTTAAAACAATAACTTATACAAATCAAGAAACGTCTCTTCAACAGACGTCAATAATTTGTATCCATCCCCCCCCCCCCCCTGCCATCGATTAATCCTGTGACCGACGGCAAGTGATATTGCAACTACGGCAGCTGTCGTCGGTACCGTCGTAGAGTTCGAGCCCTATGATATAATAGAGAACATTGCGTTTTAAAGGGACAGTCTGAAAGCTGCACCATGACCAAACATATTTATTAATTTTGCTTGTGAAACATAAAGATAATACTTTCATATATATATGCCCACTATATGCTTATATCCCCCCAAAAGTTATATCTAAGTACATTAATTTACTACTATATTATTTATATTTATTTTAATTTGAAATTCAATAAGGGTGACCGACATGTTAACATGTCACGTCACAGTTTGAATTTGAATAGCATCTTGATAACACCAAACAAAGGCGGTTAGTTTATGATATGGAGAATTATTTTCTAAGCACTTATATGTTTTTGCAAAAATTTCTCGAGG
>NW_024534294.1:0-23100 GCF_016097555.1 Gigantopelta aegis
TCATAAGTTCCACTGTAAAAGTCCGTACAACTGAGTTGGCAATGGTTAGTAGCCATGAAACATTTCCATATAATAGTGGTCAAGTGTTTAAACAACTCTATGAGGCTGAATTTGTTTCCTTACAAATGCAATAAACACCAGTAAACTGTTCATGATCTGTAGACGTTTTCTGACAAAAAAGCCAACGTTGGCTGTGGAGTGATGTAAGTGAGGGAATTTACAGCTGATATTAAGTCTCAGGGTCAGACCCCAAGGTACACGGCGTTACCCAATCCCTACGTGCCGAATATTTCATTGGGTCAGAGTGTCAAACTATTTACGTGTTTGTAGCTGACATCTAGGCAATTTTGATTATACTAGTATAGTTCAGTATAACAACACTTGATTTAATTCATAACAAAGCCTAACAATTATGTATCTAAGGAATAAGATAAATTTAACGCATATATAGGACCCCCCACTCTTTAGTTTCTGGGGCATAGGTAAATTTTGCTGTACACAGAAGCCTGACTTAATTTATTTAGGCTATATATATATATAACAATATCTGTAGAATGTGTATTTCTGATGTCAATTTCCATAGAATCTAAATGTGTCTTGGTAGGGTGTTTCTCTACTGATACCCTTGTCTGTTACACTGATTGTATTGATAAATAGTTTTTATATTGTAACTCTTCCAGTTTTAGCAAGACATTGATATACGTGTATCTTTATTATCAAAACTTGGTAAATTGTTTGGTATGCTTGACATAATATTTATTTCACTTCTATAGTATTAATTAACAATGTTGAAACTTCTCTAGTAAATAACAGTTAAATGATTATTGAAATATGCTAATCAGTAACAAAAAGTTTACTAGAAGAACTGTTATTGATAGTTGTCTCTTATTAGTTGACTTCATGATCAGTGGTCACGTATGTTGTGAAATTCTTAGATTTTTCTTAGATTTGTCACATGTGTTTAGATTATCAATCCTTTAACAAGTTGCATTAGTCTCAAACAACCACTATAAAACAACTATCCAATTATCATCACTGAATCCATAACCATATACCAATATTCTGAATTATGTAGTAGACTGTGTAATAATAGAATGTGCGGTGAGGTCAAATTATTTGTGTTACATGTTAGAAGTTGTAATTGTTCATCCACTTTAGTATTGTGTTCTTGAGTAGAGAAAATGATTAAAATGATATTTGATTCCAGTAGTGTTCTGGATATAAAAAATCATATTCACAGAATATCATTGGTGAATCACCAAAACCACCTAACCTTTGACCAGACCTAACACAGGTTCTATATCTGAGAATAAAACATTTCAGTTGTTGAATTAAATGTATAGAAGTCTTTTAACTTTTGCAAATGACTTTAATCTCCTGAACAAGTTTTTTGAGAAACAATTATATCTAAAAAGAGTCTCATTTTTAACTACTGTATCCTTGTAATTAAAACTGTACTGGTGGTAATCATGAAGAATGAGCTGGTTTATTCTGTTACTGGGGGGTGGTATCTGCCTACTCTTCAGAAGTAATGATCAGTTCATATTATTGTCCTAGATATTTGACGTTTGGTTCAGTAAAATCTAGTTGGCATGTCCACTTTGCCAATCTATTTTGGACTCTGACATCATGTCTTTATCTTCTTGCCTTGGACATTCTTTATTATCACACACGACAATGGTACTTTCTTGCATGAAGTTATTCCTACCATTTTACCATTTCAGCTGGATTCCCATAAGTCAGTTGCTGTAATTCGCAATGAAATTTTTGAAAAAGCATAGCATATGCCACTCACAATCAAAAGAGTGCTCACTGCTACCTAATTCATAGCCTGATTGTCTCAAATCAGCTAGGTAAGCTCATGATTCTTCAAAAACATGAAATGGTATTTTGCAGTGAACACTGTAGTGTTGCGTGGGTGGTGTGGTTAGAAAATACCTGGATTATAAAGGCAGCTGTTAGTATTTGTACATTTTATAGCACAATGATTGTCGTGGTAGGATTGTTCATATAAATATGTATGTATGTATCTCAGCAATTGTCTAATTCATTTATTATTTTGGAACAACATTAGGAATGAAGCAATACATTAATTTATCCAAACACAATAGACACTACTGTTGAAGTGGAAAAAAAAAAACAAAGACCACTTATAACAAAGACAATGAAAAAAAGTTATACTTCAAAAGCAAACAAGGGGTTGTAACACAATATACCCAGCACTATTCATTAAAATAAATGTTTGGTTGGTTTTATCTTAATTGATATATTAATGTTATACTTGGATGGGTTATTATGTAAATGGAGGTGGACACAAACACATTTGTCAACAAAATGTACAAGTAAGTGGTAACTCCAAATAATTTAATGCAATGCACATTGGAGTGACCAGCTTAAATATAGTAAAATAAAAACAAAATTGTATTATTAATAACAAATATAAAAATATTTCTGTACATAAAAACACAATATTCTGTAAAAAACATTTTCACAAGCAACTAATAATAATCAAAGCTATAAAGATTGGAAACTATATCACACAGTTAATAATATTGTCATCAGTTAGTGTTGATATAAGAATAGGCAGTATTCTCTTCAACAGTAATACTAGTACCTCCTCCTTGTTCCTCTTGTGCCTGGCATGATTTCATCATAAATTACTGAAGGAGGTCTAACTTGAATCACTCTTGGTACAGTTGCACTAACATAGCAGGGATTAGTATCGATATCAGTGACTAAAGGATGATAGTCATCAAATTATAAAAGAAAGGTAGAGATACCTTGATCTATGAGCTCATGTTTCTTACATATTACAATACAAATCAAACAGATGATAAAGCATAAAAATAATTAATAAAAGTAATGAGAGGGGCATTTGTTATCAATAGAATTACGGGGATGTATGGGGTGGCATTTGGAATGAACCTGTATAAAGATAAAGTAATAATTATAATAGTTTAAATTGGCATTGTTTAACAAACTATTTATTATAATCCTGTGATGAGGAAGTAGGTATAAACTGTGGTCTGTTAATGTCTATAGTAGCACTTGGTTTATGAGAATCGGACTTGCACTAGAAAATGTTTGCGTTTCCATAATCATAGCAGGAGTAGCTGAAGTGATTGTAACTGAAGCTATAAATAGCACAAAATCTTATAATAGTAACATTTGTTATATCATTCTTACATGTAATAATATGGATACTGAATGTTAGTTTAGCACTGGTTGTTGCCCACCACCAGTACCCAAATCATTGACAGCTGCCACAGATACCAACAAACTCCTTTATTAATACATTGACTAGGAATGACAGTTTTGTAATCCACTATAGTATTTGTAGTATTATGATAAATGGAAGTTATGTTGCCAGACTCTGTCCCATTATGATGTATCAAATATCCAGTGATTGGAGGTCTGCTACACTAAAGTATACTAACAAGAAGAGTGAAATGGATGTAGCTGTACATATTGCTAACAAGTGGTTCAAAAGAACTTAAGACCATCAGGACAGTGCAACATGCATGCCAGCAAAAGATATAAGTATGTTCCAGAGCATAGTTCAAATATCATGCTGGTGGTCTCATTTAATGGCCAAATGTTCTTTGTGTATCTATGCTTGTTACTTCTCTACATTGATATGTCATTCTAATAATATATGTAAATTATAGTGTTGTTTTAGGTAAACTATAACTAATACTAAATATTTTTAGTAGAGAGTAAATTTTAGTTAATTATTATTAACTATATTTTTTTACTACTATAAAAAAACTAAAATTAAAACTTTCCTTTGAACTATAAACTAATACTAAATTAAATAGCCTCTAATTATTATTTATTAAACTAAATAGAATGTGTAAAACAACATAATTATCATGTTAGGTAGTCCATGCCTGAGTTGTTTGTGCATTTAACCTTCCATGCATGAGTGATTTTCTAGTTATTATAGTTAAGATTAACTAGAAAGAAAGCATGGCTACAGTTAGTATAGCAGCTGTTACTGGTAGACCAAGAGAAAGTTGAGTATGGCAATACTTCCAAGTATTTCCTGAAGAAATAAAAATGTTTGCTTCATTAACAAAAGTGATGGTGCTCAATGTGGCTTCAGTTTTAAACGTCACTATAACTAAATTAAATTTCACATTAATACTATAACTAATACTAAAAATAAAAATAAATTTTACCATTTACTATAACTAAACTAAAACATAACCTCTTATGTCTACACTAATCACTACACTAAATCAAATGGTAATGACCCATATCATTATGTTACTACTGACATATACAGTAACCTATTACTTAGTCTGTACAATGAATACAGTAATTTTAGCTTATTTGTTCTACAATCTATAATTGGAGACATAATGACTGAAAGTTTCATGAACTTCCACTATAATGATGACATCATAGATTAAAGTGTTTGTGTTTTTACAACTATTGATGGTTAGGTCAGAGAAAGTATGTTTAGTTTACCATAGAAAAGATATCCTCTTAATTGATGGATGTCAATTTATCAACTGATGTACTAAGTAAACAAATAAAACAGGCTAGTTTACATAAGAACATAATGTGTATATAGGATGAATGGTGTTCATAATTAGTTCACAATAATCTTGTCTACATACCTAAAAGTTATTTGCAAAGAATTTTTATTTTGATCAGCTTTGAAATTTGAGTCAGACATTTCAATTGAACAATTTGTCAAGTTTACTGATATTGGAACTATAATAATGAAGATAAGAAAGTAATTATTACATAAATGAAAGATGGATAGATACATTATCAATGGATAGATAAGCAGATAGATTAATGACGGACAGAAAGATGATGGAAATATCTGTGATTTATGTACCATCTAATATGAAGTTGACAGGAGTAGAAAAGACACCCACTCTTTTATTAAATCTCTTGCTTGAATGGAAAAGGAGTATTCTAGTTTCTCTTTAAATCGGTCACCACAAGACTGGTATTCTCAGTAGTAAACTCTCTTATATTAGATGTGTTCAAAGTTTCAAACAACTTGACATTAAAGTTCTTAACTTTCTCAATGGAATCATTAATATTGACCAATACCAACTTAACAGTTGTAAAGTCAACTGCTTTGAAAGAAGGTTTTGAAATTAGAATAGAGGATTCCCTAAAGAATATTTTGTCCGCTTTATATTGATGATGTAATCCAATCTTCTGTATTTAACTTAACTGGTGTATTGTTTATCAAAATATATATTGTATGTAGTGCTGTCTGTATCACATACCTGGTATTACTTGTATTGATGAACTTGGTGGTCCTGTACCAATACAGTTAACAGCAGACACAGTAATGTTATATTGTATACCAGTCTGTAAACCAGTAATTGTGGTTTCGTTTAATGTTACATTACATTGATTATCAGAACAACTGAAATTAGTGTCATTCTCTGAACTAATATGAACTATATAATGTACAGTAATATTAGGACCACCAGTTTGTACTGTGTGAGTCCCATTGTAATGTTACTGTATTGTTAGAGATATGTGTAATAGTGAGATTAACAGGTTGACCAGGATACTCTATAATATATATGTAAATAGAATTTCCATATATATCTTTTACTTACGAATAACTTCAAGAATACAGGATTTCTTATCTCCATCAATACCATCAATACAATCAATTTTTAGACCATTCATTGAAGTAGTTGGTATAATTCTCATTGTGGACTTTGCTGGTTGTCGTTGATCAAGACTTGTTTGAAAATTCCCCAAATGTATCAGTGCTACCTACAGGATCATGATAATTGTAAATAATTTCAAGTGATTGTTGATCAATTCTCCAAGCTAAAACAACTGCCTCTGTTTCACAGAGAGAATGAGATGACTTTTATTGTAACATTGTTGAGAGGAAGGACATATCAATGGTCACTGTTGAGTCTAATGGTAACATCATTAGATTATTAATATATAACTAGACAGTACTTACTAGTTAATGGGAACAATAGATAGAATCATAAGTAGTAGAACGAAAAACATTTTTGATATGAAGTAAGCTCTTCTTCTTAAACGTTATAAGTTAAAAAGATCTAAAGGTTACAACGAAAATCGTGTAATTTGAGCGCTTTTGTAGTATGTGTTATGCTCCATCCCACCCTATAGTACTAGTTATTATATAAACAAAGGGATATTAAATAAACAGTAATTTAAAACTGCAGCGTCGCGGAAGAATTCCCGAAACTATATTAACATTATAGGGACGTGTACAGTTTATATAATATTATAAGCAATTTTAAAATTAAAACAAAATATATACAATGATATTGTAATAATATGGAGCATGAAAAAGGGGGTCAAGCCAGCCTGAGCCTTCAACTGGAACAAGGTGACCTCTGTCATACCAACAATTCTGGAGTTATTATTATTCCTTCCCCTAAATTAATCTGCTATAGCCTTTAACACATTAATGCCCTTGTACACTATGACTGTACTTTATGATGTCTCTGTTCCTAATAATTGGTAATATACAATAGTACTCAAGGTTTTGACTTCATGAAAAAATGTAAGTCAGTCTTCCTACTATCTACGCAACTGGACCATTGTCTTCTTTATTTATAGCCGGCATAAATTAAATTTAGGTCTGCAAAATCATTGTAAAAAGAAAGAAGTAGGTTATTCTGTTATCCATTTCGTGTCACTTAATTAAGCACACAATCAGGACTCCACTTTGTGCCTACTTTACAATGATTATCTGTGCTTAAGTAAAGTTAAAAAGTTATATACTATAATGTTTAGGTAGATATCTAGTCTATGTAAACAATTGAATGATATTCATAACTGAGTAAGTTACTAAGGGTACTGCTTTGCTGGTAAGTGCTGTGTGTGGAGCTAACATGGCTGATAATAGGAAGGTCTGATAACATTTCTCGATTATAGTTATTATTTACTTTTTTTAAAAAACATGAAGCTATTAAAACTTACCCCAGTAAGTTACTTGTACTAGTTATTATATGAACAAAGGGATATTAAAAAAACAGTAAGTTTATCAAAGCTCCATGTTATGTATGATGTATCTCTCTCCTCATGATCAGAAGTGCAAATATTTAAACAATTCACTAAAATTCTATTTATTATTATTATATGTCTTCTTCTCTGTCTACTCAACCCACATGTAAGATAATTGCAAAACCATGATCTTTTAATGTGTTTCACTGTATTCTGTATAGGTGCTGTTGTAGAGGATTTTAGCTGTACATGTAATGAGGATTTTAACATGTGTAGGAAACCTGATACACTGTCATTTAAGACCACCACACCATCATTAACCTGGGATATAAATAGGACAAGTATACAACAATTTGACTTTATTAAATCACAATACAAGTAAAGAAGGCCAAGGTTTCGAGCTACTTATGATAATGTGCTGTATTCTTCAAATTGACATTCACAGTGAATGAGACAGCAGATTTACATATCAAGTGCATTAATGGTGGAGTACAAGCAAGTTACCAAAACTCTACTATGTAAGAGATTCAGGTAAGAATACTTATCAATTTTTGTAAACATTAAGAAAACAAGCTACAGCTGTATTGATAATTTAAAAGTTTTATTAAGTAAAAATCCCAAACCATTCTATTTTAAAGACAATTATGTCAAAACTGAAAAAATAAACAATCAGAAATACATTGAAATAGAATCTACAAATAGTTCCTGTATTCTGGTAATTTACACAGGAAAAATATATTGAATACATTCATTTGTTTTATGTTGTAAAAATTTTGTTTTTGTGTAATTACAATGTAAATACACCAACAAAAATGTACCATGTATTTTTTAAGGTGTCAGGATATATACATGATATATTACATATTTTGTACAACAATTGTAACATTGTTGTACTATATACATTGGAACAATGTGACATGTTCCATTAAGTATCAAATTAATACGTGTTAGAAATAACACGACTGAAATCTATATAGTATCAATACTACTTCATCTCAGCTGAGTTGTTAGTAATCTTCTTAATACTACTGCTTTGTACAGTTTTTATACTGTCAGTGGCATTGACATTCCAAGCAGAAGTGGACCACAAAGTGTCAAGAGCTTTCCATTTACATTAGGTATATCCTATGATTGTTAATTATTATTATCTTCAGTTATTAACTTCATATAGATCCAACAAGAATAAACTTGTCAATAGATATTTCTAATAAAACAAGTAGAAACTGCAAGTTGTTGTTTAGTTAATATCACAGTAACAATACAAGTAAACTTATCCAGATTGATCATAACATAATATATAGAGTATATGACAATATTTGGACAAAATTTTAAGGTCAACTTACATTATTAGTATTTCACCAGTTAATATTTTCGTCAAGGGATATCCAACAAGTAAAACATTGTGTGGGAGTTGATGTATATTATTGTGCTCGATGGTCTCTCTATGTTATAGAATCAGACATACCAGTAGTTGTTATATATCATAACAGTAATGACGATGGGGGAGGAGGAGGAGGAAGTAAGTTTATATAACGAGTCTTAATCAACGACAAACAAGCAATGAGAATTATACCAACTACTCAATGGTTCTAAAAATTGATTGTATTGATGGTCTTGATGGAGTAAGAAGATCTGTATTCTTATTAGTAAGTAAAAGGATATATGGAAATTCTATTTACTGTATATCTTATAGAGTATCTGGTTTATTATATAATTTTGATAGTTTACATAGAAAATGTAAGAGTTATTGTTGGAATTCTTGGATCTTTTATTGGAGTGATAATATTAGTACTGATTATACTAGCGGCAATATTACATAACTTATCGAAAGAAACCAAGAGAATTAATATTAACAATATGAAATCAAATCACACTATTATACTTAATGAGTGAGACTATAAAAAGTTTATATTTAAAATCTGCACAAGAGTCTAGAAGTAAGAACTTCTTATGATAATATATAACCTTTAATTTTGACTATAATATTATTTAACATTTTACACTTGTACAATTAATATTCATGGACAAACAGATATCATACATTGGGGTAATTTGTTATTCTTATAAGAATGATCATTGATAAGATGTCAAATTTATGATTTTTGACAATTATAATATAGAGTGATAAATTTGTTATGTTTGTAAAATATTATACAATATTATTTGTAGACCCTGCATTGAAGTAATTGGGTGTGATTTTCGTCATGGATTTGCTGTTCATCAAGATTTGTTTGAAAGGTCCCAAATGTATCATTGTTACCTACAAGATTATGATAATTGTAGATAATGTCAAATGATTGTTGGTTTAATTCTCCAAGCTAAAACAACTTTCTCTGTTTCACATGAGAGATTGAGATGACTATCAATCTTGAGTAGTTGAAAGAGTGGACATATCAATGACAGAAGTCATTGTTGAATCTATTAGTAACAATCATTAGATTATTAGTAACAATTGTTAAAATTGTTGCTATAGTAACAATAATAATTGCTACATTTGTTAAACATTTAAATAAAGCACATTTTCACAAACAACTAGTGATAATAAAACTATAAAGATTAATAATATTAGATCACACATCATTTATATAAATGTCAGTGAGTGTTAATATAAGAATAGGCAATGTTTCCTTCAACAGTAATACAATTATCTCCTCATTTCTCAGTGTCATTGGCTAAAGGACTATCTATAATAATCAAATTATACAAGAGAGAGTGAGATACCTTGGTCTGTGAACTTATTTTTCTTATATATTATAATACAGATCAAACAGATGATAAAGAATAAAATAATTAATAAAAGTAATGAGAGGGCAATGTTACCAATAGAAATAAGGCAGGAATGAACCTGTATAAGAGAAAGTAATAATATAATAGTTTAAATTAGATACTGTTTAACAAACTATTATAATCTTTTGATGATGGAGTAGATATAACTGTAGAAGTTGGTCTGTTCATAATGTTCATAACTGAAGCTATAAATAGCACCAGTGTTATTAAAAGTAACAATGTTATATCATTCTTACATGTAATAATATGGTTATCGAATGTTAGTTTAGCACTGGTTGTTGCCCCAATCACCAGTGCCCAAGTCATTGACAGCTGCCACAGATACCAACAAATCTGTTCCATTAATACATTGACTAGGAATGACAGTTTTGTAATCCACTGTAGTATTTGTAGTATTATGATAAATGGAAGTTATGTTGCCAGACTCTGTCCCATTATGATGTATCAAATATCCAGTGATTGGAGGTCTCTGCTACTCTTAAAGTACTAAACAAGAATATAATTGTAATATTATTGTCTTAACATTATGTTAATGGTACATTTGTTATTATAAATAATTGAATTTTTGTTAAGTCGAAAAACAGGAGAGTTGTTATAAGATATTATTTTGACTTTAGATGGCAAAAGCAATAATATTTATTGGTTGTTACGTGTGTCAAACAGTTAGTTGATTTCATTTCTCACTCTTGAAAATCATGTATAACAATAAAATAAATACTATGTGGAATGGACATATCCATGTATATAGTTAAACAAGTGGTCCAAAACAATCACAGGACTGCCTAGGCAAGCACAACATGCCAGACAAAAAATGATAGACGTATTATATTTTGCCAGGGCATACTTTATTGCCTTTACATATAATGCAGGTGGTCTTATTTTAATGTTTAAATTTTCAGTGTGTACCTATACATGTTATTTTCTATATTGATTCATTAATAATAATTTATATAACAATAGTAATGGCCATACTATTATGTTATAATTATTACTGACACATATACAGTATCTTATTATTTAGCCTATACAATGAGTACATTAATTTTTTAGCTTAATTGTTATACATATCTATTGGAGACATAATGTCTTCAAGTTCATGAACTTCCACTATAATCATAGATAAAAGTGTTTTATGTTTTAACAACCATTCATGCTTAGGTCAGAGAAAGTTTGTTTAGTTATCATAGGAACTGGTGATCTCAATGTGATAGTTTACATAAGAACATCAATGTGTACATAGGATGATGGTGGTCATAATTAGGTTCACAATAATCTTGTCTACTTACCTGAAAAGTTATTTGAAAAAAACTTTGATCAACTTTAAAATTTGAGCCAGACATTTTAATTAAAAACATTGTCAAGTTTACTGATACTGAAACTATAATAAAAAAGACAAGAAAGTAATCATTACATATATTGAAGATACATGAATTAATGGATAGATAGAATATTGGACAGACAAATTGATAAATGAATAGTCTGTGAATTCTGTACCATCTAATATGAAGTTAATAGAAGTAGAAAAGACACTCAAACTCCCATTAAAATCTCTTGCTTGAATGGAAAAAGAGTATTCTAGTTTCTCTTTTAAATCGGGTCACCACAAGACTGGTATTCTCAGTAGTAAACTCTCTTACATTAGATGTGTTCAAAGCTTCAAACAACTTGATATTAAAGTTCTTAACTTTCTCAATGGAATCATTAATAATTGACCAATACAACATAACAATAGTAAAGTCAACTGCTTTGAAAGAAGGTTGTGAAATTAGTATAGGAGATTTCCCTAAAGGGTATGACTTTCTATTCAATGATGTAATACAATCTTGTGAATTTGAACCTGTATCTTGTTTATCAAAATTTATATTGTATATAGTGCTGTCTGTATAACATACCTGGTATTACTTGTATTGATGAACTTGGTGGTCCTGTACCAATACAGTTAACAGCAGACACAGTAATGTTATATTGTATACCAGTCTGTAAACCAGTAATTGTGGTTTTGTTTAATGTTACATTACATTGATTATCAGAACAACTGAAATTAGTGTCATTCTCTGAACTAATATGAACTATATAATGTACAGTAATATTAGGACCACCAGTTTGTACTGGTGGAGTCCATTGTAATGTTACTGTATTGTTAGAGATATGCATAATAGTGAGATTCACAGGTTGACCAGGATACTCTATAATATATACAGTAAATAGAATTTCCATATATTTCTTTTACTCACTAATAACTTCAAGAATACAGGTTCTCTTATCTCCATCAATACCATCATACAATCAATTTTTAGACCATTCATTGAAGTAGTTGGTATAATTTTCATTGTGGACTTTGCTGGTTGTCGTTGATCAAGACTTGTTTGAAAATCCCAAATGTATCAGTGCTACCTACAGGATCATGATAATTGTAAATAATTCAAGTGATTGTTGATCAATTCTCCAAGCTAAAACAACTCCCTTTGTTTCACAAGAGAGAATGAGATGACTTTCATTGTAACATTGTTTGAGAGGACGGACATATCAATGAAGTCATATTTGAGTCTAGTGGTGACATCATTAGATTATTAATATATAACTAGACAGCACTTACTAGTTAATGGAAGAATAGATAGAATCATAAGTACTAGAACAAACAACATTTTTGATATGAGTACAGCTCTTCTTCTTAAACTTCATAAGTTAAAAGGTCTAAAGGTTACAACGAAAATCGTGTAATTTGATAGTATGTTTATGCTCCACCCATCCGTTAGTTATTATATGAACAAAGGGATATTAAATAAACAGTAATTAAGGTAATAATATCTGAAATTTTTTTTCAGCTTTTTTTGATGGAATCATGTAAAGATACTTGTTCTAATAATTGATCATGCTTTAAAAAATCTTTTAAACCCTAGTACTTTGCAGAAATGTAGCTTGATTCCTTAATATCTGCAATGCTTTGGAGACGTCAAATAATAATATTAAAGAACCTAGAGAGCTGAAACTTTTGATAATTAAAGATGAAGTCAATTACTACAATTATACGGATGGATTTATTTCTACAATAATATTGACATTTTTACAAAGCTATAAACCTTCCCTACTTTAATCACTATTATTATTATATGTTATACAAATCGTACAAAGAAATGCATCCGTAAAAGTACTAAAAATTGATCATTTTCGATCTTGAACTTGTCAGCAGGTTGTTACATTATCCATAGAATCAAAAATCACAACAACAGTATCTAACAGTGCAAAAGTCGCCATCTTGATAATGAATAATCGATTTTCATTAATTAAAGGCAATGAATACACTTAGTGTCAGGTTATTGATAAGTGACTTTCGCGGGGGTTAAAATAGTTAAATAAAATGTATTAATTATTATTGCTATTATTATTATTATTATTATTGTTCGTAGTCTTATGTGCCTTCATCTCAAAGCAGACCATGCTTTAATAACAATATATAAAACAATAATAAAAATAGTAATAATATATTTAACTATTTTAACCCCGCGAAAGTCACTTATCAATAACCTGACACTAAGTGTATTCATTGCCTTTAATTAATGAAAATCGATTATTCATTATCAAGATGGCGACTTTTGCACTGTTAGATACTGTTGTTGTGATTTTTGATTCTATGGATAATGTAACAACCTGCTGACAAGTTCAAGAACGAAAATGATCAATTTTTAGTACTTTTACGGATGCATTTCTTTGTACGATTTGTATAACATATAATAATAATAGTGATTAAAGTAGGGAAGGTTTATAGCTTTGTAAAAATGTCAAATATTATTGTAGAAATAAATCCATCCGTATAATTGTAGTAATTGACTTCATCTTTAATTTTCAAAAGTTTCAGCTCTCTAGGTTCTTTAATATTATTATTTGACGTCTCCAAAGCATTGCAGATATTAAGGAATCAAACTACATTTCTGCAAAGTACTAGGGTTTTAAAAATTTTTTAAAGCATGATCAATTATTAGAACAAGTATCTTTACATGATTCCATCAAAAAAAGCTGAAAAAAAAATTTCAAATATTTTTACCTTAAAAATTAACAGTCCAAGAATGTGTTTGAACAGTAGCCCAGTTTACAATGCCCAAAACTATATTAACAGTATAGGGACGTGTATAGTTTATGTAATATTATAAGCAAATTTTAAAATTAACACATAATAATTATAGTCAATGATACGGTAATAATATGGAGTATGAAAAAGAGGGTCAAGTCAATTGTGGATGTTGACAGAAAGTGCCAGTCACTTGGAGAAGAGGACAGTTGTGTTCATTAAGAAGAAGTGTTCTTTCACTACCAGTTGTTTGTGAATAAAGTCACTAACAGTGCAAGCCTCCAAGTTATTACTGACAAATCTCCCAAATATCAAAATATCCCAATGGCAACCTAACAATAGTAATTTATACATTAAAAACATGATTCATTGCTTACTTAAAGTGATGAAACTTTTACAAAGTCACCAATGTTTGCTAATTTTTTGGACCTACTCATTACTGTCTTGTGTTCAAGTATTTCAGACTCTAATGATAAATCAGCTAGTAGGTTATAGACTGCACAAGAAAATTCTCTAAGTAAGTCTCCTAAAGAAATGAATGTAGATTCTTGTCATAGCACAATAAGCTGTGACACATACATAATGTTCTCTTGGAAACAACAGGATATCAAATAATTCTTTTACACAGTTGTGGATTTGAGAGGGGACTTTGCACAAAAGTAAATGGAAAATTGATGTGAAAAACATCACCAGATGAATAGCAAAATGGTAGGTGACAATAAGTTAAAAGTATTTAACTGTATAAATGTTATCATAGTGAATTTTGATACACCCAGCTATATATGCCTTGTCTTCATGCAATCAAAGGTTTGTTCTTCCTGTCTTTGTTCCTCCTGTTTATATCTAATTTTAATTTGAAATATCAAGAATTGAGCTCTCTATTCAAGCAAGATTGTATCCACTCTTCCTATTACTGGACTATCTCATTAAAACAAGCCATAATCAGCAAAAGCAGTTAGAGAGCATGAATAATAAGATCTCAAAAGTTAACAATGGAAATTTTGTAGTCTATGCTCCACTCATCATATCGCATAGTACTACCTGTTGGATAAACAAACAAATATTAAACAAACAACAATTTAGACATTAACATTACAAGGAAGTGTGTGAACAGTAGTCTAATTACAATGCCAAAAAATAAATTATATATTATATATTATAGGGATGTAGACACAGTTTATGTAATTTTTTATAAACAATTTCTAGATAATTACATAATATAGACAATAGTTTTGTAATGATATAGAGTAGGAAGAAGGAGACCTCTGGGCCTCTGATAATTCTGGTGCTATCATCTCACCTTCCCCTAAATATCATCACAAATCCATACACCTGTATGTTGAGTTTTGTATTGGATTTTTTAGTAAGAGTATGAGAAGTGTCCATGTCAGTTTTTGGGTACTATAATGAAATAATGTTGTTATCACTCTTCCATACTCTTCCATATTAGAGATAGTCACTGTCCATTGTTAGTACTGTGTATATAGTAACAACTATTAAGATGTTGGTATAGCAATTAATAGTGGTTGTTATTACATTTTATACATTTGTTAAACTTTTATACAAAATCATTTTCACAAACAACTAGAATAATTAAGCTATAAAGATTGGTAACAATACATCACACATTATTATAATATAGACATTAGTGACTGCTAATAAAAGAATAGGCAATGTTCTCTTCAACAGTAATACTAGTACCTCTTCCTTCTTCCTCGTATGTTTCTCTTAAGGCTGACCTGATTTCATCATAAATTACTGAAGGAGGTCTCTCTTGAATTATTCTTGGTACATTACCACTAACATAGTTGGGATTACTATAGAGAAGAGTGGTTAAAGTCATATTTAGTTGGGACAATGTGACATGTGCTGATGTATATCAAGTTAACGTTACAAATAATACAAATGAGGTCTACAATAATAATAATAATAATTTGTCTCCATTGTTTCTTAATGCTAACATTTTTATTAATACTACTGCTGTATATAGTTACACTGTTAGTGGTATTGACAGTGTAGGCAGGATTGGAAACCAGAGTGTCAAGAATTTTATACTGAGTAAGACTAAATGTTAGAAACACTTTAATGAGATTGCTGCATGTTGTATAGGTCCAACAAGAATAATGTTGTCAATAAACACTTCTGCTAAGTGCTACAAACAAAACTGGAAGTAATTGTTTTGTTAAATATTACAGTTACAATACAAGTAAGTTATGATGACGTTATTATTAATGTGTAGTTACATTGTATGCAGGATGGAAGAACAAGAGAAAATACGACCTCCAGTTCAATATTATAATGTCTCATACATTAACTGGAGATATCACTTATCTAGAGTATATGACACTACTTGGACAACTACTATAATGCAAGTCAAACTTACATTATCAGTGTTTAAACCAGTTTAATATCTTTAGTCAAGGCATACCAGCAGGTATATGGTATGCATGATCACACATTTGTGTGTTGTGTTTGTATAATATTTTAATATTTCTCTGTTATAGAACTAAACGTTACCATTCCTCAATGTAATGATGGAAGAAGAAGTAAGTTCTTATAATGCTTAAATTGATCAGATGAATGTAACTTTTGATTGATTCTCCATATAGTACTAATACTAGTGTAAAATAATTATGTAGGAGTAGTAAATTAATTTTATTTAATAATCATCAAATAATTATCATCAGACAATAGATCTAATTAAATACTTCAATAATAGCAAATGATAACTTGACAATAAAATGACAATACCTGTATGCTAAACATTAATGTTATGGTAACATTGTGATTACCTAGAATAAACAAATATGCTATGACTCCAACAATATTATAAACTCTCTGAACATCTAACTGGAGTTATCACTTATCATAGAGTATTTAAGATTTTTAATGCTCATTATCTATTAAATAACTTGTGATTTATTAAATAATTTAGATTTATTAAATAAATAAGAAGTCAATCAAGAGTTGTTTAATAAATAATGACTTATTTAGTATGTCATGATAATTTTCCAATTTTGATACAAACAGCACCCCATATCCAATTATTGGTTGCTTAGAAACATGTAAATTACTAACATTATATGAATGGACATTTCAGACTTTTATATTTGTCTGGACAATCAATACCAAAAATCGCTATAAAAACATAGGCATGGCTACCTTTGGCTACCATCGATGTGTTGTCATGGTTAATCTTAACAGTGTGATGCTCTATCTCACTAGTTTATTGAAGGTGAATACAGTAGTCTAGGACTTTGTGTATCTGCTGTGTTTGTTGATAAGATCTCAGGTTAGAATATTTAAACAACCTTGCTCACTACAACCAATTGTGATCTGTCAAGGATTTTATTCCAGCTAACTCAATGGCTGTTGCTATGGACTCCTTAGATGTATTTTGATTGGTTGTTGTATTGTATATATAGCTTGGTTTTGTTTGATTGATTTTTAGTATTGGTTGTTCAGACAAAAATAAAGTCTGAAATGTCCTATCATATCCATTACCTCTCTACCTAAGCCTTTTCAACATGTAGATTATATGTAACATATGCATTACATGTAACATATAACATGTACATTGTATGTAATATGTACATTACATGTAACATGTCTAATTATTATATGTAACATGCACATTACATGTAATATGTACTCTACACGCTTTTGTATCTCACATCTTCAAAATTTTTAGAAATGAAGCAAGTAGCAAAGATAATCTCAAATCTACGCTACTTTCAGATGACGTAATAAAAAGCCACAACTATGATGTAATTTCGAGTATTTTAAATATACGGTACACAAAAGAATTAAAATCTTCCTGTCTCTTTTTGAAGTGGGTTTTGATTTATTAATCGTAACCTGTACTGAGTTTTGACTTGTCAGTACTGTGCTATTGATCAGTGTAGAATTTAATCTAGCAGGTTACAGCAGTGGCAACTGTAAGCTAACCTATATATAATTATATGTATATATGTTTTTGTGGACTGTATTCCATGTATGATGACATTATTAGAACAGTAGCAATCAACTATTAGATGTGTGTAGGAACCACCTTGGTGATAACAATCAATTTCTGCTTAAAATAAAATTAGTTGACTTACAATGAATAAAATACATGCACAGCTTTAGTCAGTCTTACTTTGTGTGCATATAATTATAGTCAATACTATTGGAATATGTGGATATACAAGGTTGCCTCACACAGTGATAGGCTAGATTTAATGACAAATGAGACTTTGATCACTTTTTCAGAATAAAATAAACTTTAGCATTTACAGCATAATATCTGTATATCTAGCTTCTAACTTAGTCCTTGATTTTATTCACCTTTGCATTGCTCTAGACATCTTATACATATCTTATAATTGTCTTAAATATGCCTGCTTTTTTTTCCTTTCTTTAAGTTTATTGCATTGCAAGTTGAATTTTAAGGCGGATACTAATTAATTAAACACAGAAGGTATCATCCATTAAAGGATACAAATAATAAATAATCAGAGACTGTATTAAGGTAACTTAGTTTTATAGCCAATAGACAAAGCAATAATTGTCCTATGTGTCCACATCATGTGATGACTTGATAAGTAAGTTATTATAGAACACATGTCATGAATATACTTTAGTTATAGGATGAAACAACATTGAACATTGTTAATAAAAGATATAAAGAAATATAAAAGATTTTTCTTTGTTCATTTGTGCATTTTATTTCACACTATATCAAGTTTAAAGCTAAAGTTCATGGACTCTATAGTAAGTGATATCTATATAGAAATTTATTCATCCTTTTCTTTTCTACTTTCTCTAGAAAGATAGAACTCTAATTGTTTTACTTATTACCTGTCTTCTCTTTCTGTTTAAACCAACATGTAAGTTATATATGTGTAACTATAACTTTGACTGTGTCTCTCTGTACTCTCTGTATAGGTGCTGCTATCAATGACTTCAACTGTGGAGGGGCTTGTAATGGGACTTATGTAGGAAAACCCAATACAGTGTCTTTGTAATACCTCCAAAGCACCATTAACATGGAACATAACAACATCAAATGGCTAATATTCGTTGTGACTTTCATGCAGGGTCAGAGAGTTGTACTAATTGTATGTGTAATAGCTGTATTGATGATGATTGTCAAAGGTTTCAATTTTCTTATAATAATACGATGAACATATCAACTGTGAGATTCATTGAGAACAAAACAGGAGATATAGATGTTATGTGCCTTAATGGACAAGGACCTTCTAAAGAAAGTTGCACTATCAAAGTTTCAGGTATAGTTAAACTGTCAGTAATATATTCATTACATATAGGAACATTAACATAGTTTAATTTAAAAGTTTGAAGCTGTGACCACAAATTAATGCCTCAAAATAGTTCTGAAATAATACCAGTCATTTATGAAGGAATAATACAACTTATGAAACTATAAACACATTTAATTATAAAGTAAGTAATGTTTTATTTAAGAAGTACAATGTTGACGCAAAAAGCAATATATGCATAATGAATTCATACATGCATCTATTATTGTAAAGAAAAGCTACAATGACAAACTCAATGTAGGCTTATTAGTAACAATGACTAATAAGCAACAGGAAAAACAATATACTGTCATGATAAACAACTGAGAATAATAATGATAACTGAAAGTATATATGACAAGAGGTTGTGTTGATAACAAAATTCCTTCACAAATTAAAGTAGAAAATCCATTCTATCTGCAAACAGAATACAAATTTAATTGCTCAACTATAGTCCATGTAGGATTTATTGTTGGAACTGTGACAGAAATATTTTTGTAATAATACTAGTGTGAAATAATTATGTAGGATATATAGGTAGAGGTTTATAAAAACAGCAACATAATAATTAAATATAATTGTCATCAGACAAAAAAATTAGTTCCAAGTTCAATAATAGTTAGTAATGAATTGCTTAAGTCTATATTACACTACAAATATTTCTTATAAGCTGGTTGGGCTCTCATCCAAATAACTAATTACTGATTGCTTAGAAACATGTATATTATATATAACATATACATGTACATGTATGTAACATATACATTGTATGTATATTACATACAATGTATGCAATATAATATAATACAATAGATGCATTACATACAATTATGTACATTCCACTCTAGCATTACACTGGATATAGCAACATCAATTGCAACATTAAATGGAAATTTAGTGCAAGCTCAGATAGTTATAGCAAATGTCCTTATAAAAATAATAATACCTGTACAAATAACTGTACAGATAATGAATTGGAAAACGTACAAGTTTCTTATAATTTTACAATGAACACATCAAATATGAGTTTCATTGTGAATAAAACAGGAAATATACATGTTACGTGCTTAATGGAGTAAGTCCAAAGTTTCACTGTCAAAGTTTCAGGTATAGTCATTTAAGCTGTCAGTAGTATATTAGAAACATTGACATAGTTTAATTTATAATTAAAAGTTTGAAGAATTACATGTGACAACATTAAACTTTATACCTTAATGAATAGCTCTGAAATATTACCAGTCATTATAAAATTATAAATACATTTAATTATAAAGTAATTCATGTTTTATTTGTTATATTGCTATATTGCACTGCAAATATTTTCTTATAACCTGCTTGAGCTATCATCCAAAAATACAATTATTGATTGCTTAGAAACATCTACATTACATGTAATACATACATAATATGTAACATCTATATTACATGTTAAACAAATAAAACAAATCACATTAAACTCTTTCTCTTTTAGCTACCACACAATCCACTCTACAACCATCAAATGCTATTCTTATACCTTCCTCCACTACTACTACTAATACTACTACTACTCCTACAACTGGTATGGTTGTATGTTCATGTAGGCATCATATCAATGATGGAGGTTATGAAGTTTAGATGACAAATCTCCAGCATTGGTGTGATTGAAACATGTACATTACATGTAACATGTACATTACATGCACATGTACAATGTATGTAATGAAAAAGATCACATCAATGTCTTTCAGTTTTATCTGTCACACAATCCACTTTAGTGCCATCAATGTCTACTACTGTATCTCCTAGTAGTACTAGTAGTGGAGGAGAAGGAATCAAAGGTATGTTTGTGTAGACATCATACTGATCATTGACATTATATATTATAGGTAATAAAAAATCATACCATGGTTCATTATTGTTGTCTCTGTTATACTGGGAGAAATTGTTGTTGTACTATATACGTGTGTATTGTAGGAGGAAATGATGATAAAGAAATTAATTGTGCAATTGAATAGTCTACTTCCAGTCAATAATTGACTATATATACATGTAAAATAGTACTGATAAAACTATGGATGCAAATTTTATTAATACTATTATTACATTAATTAAATTTTAATTGAAATACATGCCAGATTTGGTATTGTAGTGAAGATTTATAATAAATATTGTAAATTATTTAATTTTGTGTAAATTTGATAAGGCAAATAAAAAGTGATAATCGTAATTATTAATATAAATGATTGATGTCATTACTAATTAAACATCTTAGATATCTTTCTCATCAAGGAACAAGTTCATTAGTTAAGTGCAAAAAATATCAGTTATTATTAGTTTTATAGACAACACAACAAATTATAATTAAGCTAATGAACACTAATGTAAGTGTCTATGATTATGACTTAGTAAGTGAATGATTGGAATAATAAGCTCTATATTCAAATTCTTAAGATGTGTCTTATTATATAATTATATAGTAAAATATAAAGCTATATTGACATATTAAAAAGGTTTATATCAATAACAATGATTTGCAACAACAAAATAGTGCAATGAAAAACAATGTACTTGGAATTCATAGAATATTTACTCCATTCTTCAATCTAAATGTGTATGGTCACTTATTTGTATGAACATTACAAAGAGTATATATTTAAGTTATAACTATGCTAAGTCAAATTTACATTATTAGCATTACATCAATTAATGCTATTATTCAAGGCATGCCAACAGGTACAGTGAGCTTGTGTCTGTGTTTAATAAGATATTTATATCATAGAATAACTAGTTTCCACTCCTTAATGTGACAGTGGTGATGGAGGAGGAGATATGGAGAATATATTTTTATAAATGCCACAATAATGAACAGTATTTTATATATCTATATATGTAATATGTTATTTAATAATTGTATTTAACTATGCTATTATAATTTTTATTTGTGATTTGACAATTATTATAGAAATAAAATCAGAGCCAATATTATATCATACTGATCAGCATATCAACACACATTACTATGTCTTGAACACATCCCTTATGTAAGAGAGTTTACTACTGCAGTTTTATAGTGCAAATTTATGGAGGAACGAGAATACTCTTTTTTCTGTTACAATAACTGTCAACTTCATATTATGATGGTACAGAATTTCAAAGATATATATTCTATTCATCAATCTACCCTCCATTATCTATCTGTCTACTATTTCCATTTAAATCATGTATCATCCATCTTTAATTATGTAATAGTAATTTTAGTTGTCTGTTCATTATTGTAGTTCCAATCAGTAAATTGACAAATTGTTCCTTTGAATTATACCTCTAATTTCAAAGCTGATCAATATATATATTTTTTTGCATTTTAAACATTTAAGTGTATGCAGACAAGATTATTATGAACTTAATTATGAACACCATTCATCCTATATACACATTGATGTTCTTAACTAGCCTGTTTTATTTGTTAATTCAGGATACATCAGTTCATAACTTGAACATCCATTAATTGAAAGGACATGTTCCTTATAACTAAACACACGTTAGTTTGACCTAACCATAAATAGTGTAAAAAAACAAACACTTTTAATCTATGATGTCATCATTATAGTAGAAGTGCATGCATGAACTTAAACCACATTATGTCTCCAAAGAACTATATAGAAGCCAATAACACTAAAATTAGTGTACTCATGTATATGCTAACCAATAGGGTACTATTATATGCAGTATTAACATAATGATATGGTCATTACCTCTGATTTGCTATATATATACACATTAGAATGACATATCATGTATAAAATAAATGGCATAGATACACATAGAACATTTTCCATTCAAAAGACCCTTTGCATGGTGGTGAGTTACCCAAACAAATACGTCTACTTCTCACCATGCATGCAGAATTGCCCAGGTGGTCTAATATTGTTTGAGCCCTTTCGAGTATGCAAAGGTCATCCATTTACTCTTTTGAGTTCCTCCTATTATATT
>NW_024534295.1:0-23223 GCF_016097555.1 Gigantopelta aegis
AAATTGGAACTCAAAAGAGGGTTACATTGTAATTTCAAACAAATTCTAATTGAGGTGTCTGATTATTGTTTAATAAATCCTACCTTGTAATTTGTTAATTTGTTAGATTTTCAACACGTGGGGCCTTAACCAAATGATTCCACTTCACCTTTTGAGGCCCCAAAAATAGAACTTAACAGACAAAAAATATATTAAATAAAAAAATTTCAAGTTTAATAAAATGGTTATTAACTTTCATAAAATAATCGCCATGAATGATTATCCAATAATTTACTTGTATTTGTAAATGGTGCATTAATATGCTGAGTAAATATTACAAAATTTTCGAATCTTAATCCCACAATTATTAAATAAATTAACTTTAAATTAAAATTCAAAAAGGTTTCCTACAAACCTTGTAAAACTAATTTAAATTTACTAGTCCAATAACTTAAAAATTGATCAGTTCACATACATTGAAAACCATTTTGGTATAAACCCTGTCTTTATGTGTCCAGGGAAGGGGCTTTCTGCCTCCCTCTTAAAACCATAATGTGATTGATTGCATTGTTATGATAGTAATAGGAATATCCTATATTCATGCATGACAACTTTGATCAATCAATGCATGACGTAAAATAAGTCACATGTTTTCTGTTTATGTGCCCAATATAAATAATCCCCTGCAGTCTCAATGCCCAATGTTTATTTGCATAACTGTCATAAAGAGGCTATGGTAATATTCCTTAAATGTAATATTTTAAAATAAGTGCTTAATGTTCGCTTCTTCTAGACTCTTCAGAATTCCAGCAGTTCATGGCCATCTCTTGATTGTTGATACTGTTTAATGTAATACAATGTTAAAACTGGAAAGATGATTGTAGTAATGTTTATAAATATGACTTACTATTCATATTTTGTAACCCTAAAGCGTGTACAACTCCTTAGGAGCAATTGAAGATACCCTCTTTTTGTAATTTTTTCTTTTGTTTTTAGTACACACTGAAATACAAAATTCACTGCACGATTGCCGTCAATTGGCAAAATTATTAATGTTATCTACCACTTTTCTTTATTTGATATCCATATAAATGTGCAAGTTTTGTTAAAGGCCGGTAACCATGTGGTAAATTGTCATCCTAGCCGCATCTGTGTGCCTGTCAAATACTCAGAGCTGGTCTAGAACCTCATCTTCTCCAGCAATCCAGATAAGTACTGATATCATCTGCCTGCATCACCTCTTTGTCAACAGTCATTCATCTGATTTTGTTTCTACCCAGCTTCTCCCCTACCGCTTCATCCGACCTCATGTCCCTCCTATTGTGTTGGGACACTTATCATCATCCTCCAAGAACCTCTGCCCAAGTGCCATCCCTCCCTGACTACTACAACCAATAGCAGACCTGTCCTTTGTGTGGGGCAGCCTCGAGGTCCCTCGTATCTCTTATCAGAACCATTCCTGTTTATGATGAGGTTGTCCATTGCGATAAAGAACATCTGTAATATTCCGTCAGGCAAGGCTGGTACCTCCTTTTTTCGAGAAAGTTGCCTTTATACAAATCATATGCTGATTCATCAGCGTTAGAGTCTGTTCCTCTATATGCTGTACATGGTTATGCCTCACCTCCTACTACAATGTTCCACTTGTTGTTGGTTTCATCAAAACAAGTTGTGGCCCACATAGAGCGTCGCCTCTCCTTTGGTCAACGGTGACATCAGCTCCTTATTAAAGGGGGTCAGCTATTCAGGCACGTCCTCCTCAGGGGTTACCTCAACATAGGTACTTCTTCTAATTGGGGCTTACTCGTAAGTTCTCTGACTTTTATGCTCATGGGAAACATGAATGCCAGCTATCGAGACTACTGTCTGATTCTACCTGTGGGATGTGCTCCTTGCCCGTTGACTCTGCTTCATTAATGGGAAGTCTGTTAAAGATCTTTTTACTTGAAAACATCCTACAGCCCATGTTCCCTTTGCCAAAAAAAAAAAACAAAAAGAGGAAAAAAATCCTTATTACTCACTACTCAGTCCTCTTCCTTAGACCATTTCATCCTATACTCTTTGAGTCTATCTCTCCTGAACTAGATTGTTCCTAAAGATGGGTAGTGTCTCTGGTCCCTCGTGGACTGGAGCAGCTACCTGGAAGCGCTTGTGCACCGCTTTCACTTGTCCTCTAATGATCTTTGGTACAGCACTATCTTCCTTAGGATGGCATGTATGTACTGAGATATGTTGAGCCTGTTGGTTTATATCCTCTCCTATCCACCGCCTTATCACTTTTGACAAAAAACCCTGGAGTTCGCCCAATAGGCTGGGGGAGACCACACTTCACCTCCTAGGAAAAGCTATCCTATATTTTATAGGCCCTGATGCTCTAGAATGGCTGGCTCCTCACACTCTGTGCAGGTCAACTTTTGTGGAGTGATGCAGTAGTCCCTGCCGTTAGGGACCTTTTTCTCTACTGACTGTGAAGCTGTTCTACTCGAGTAATGCATTCAACTCCATTAATTGTCAAATGCCCTTCGTAAAATTCGTTCACAAGGTCCCACTCTGGCCACAGTAGTCATCGATTGTTTATTACCTTAACATACCACTCTTCAGAGATGGTCCATGCCAGTCTTCTCAGCTGAAGGACACACAAGGTGACCTCCTCGCATGATATCTTTTATGCCATTGGTATTCTACCCCTCATTCAATCTGCCTCCATCATCTCAATGAGAAATCATGTTCACAGATTTCGTATGCTGATGATGTGGCTGCCTGTGGAAGAATCTTCACTTTGTGCGGGATAGTGTGACGGACTGTATCGAGAAGGGTCCTGGTTACAGGTATTTCCTTAATCCTACCTTTTTAGGACTTCCTTTTTCTACATTTGCTGTAACAGATGTTAACAGTTACAACTGAAGGACACCACTATCTGGTAGTGCCATTGGTTTCTCCTGCCTTTGTCTCTAATTTTATCCATGAGAAGTTTCACAGTTGGAGCTTCTGACATCTATGCCCAATCTCATCTTCATGCAGAGTACTCTGCCTTTGTTAAGGGGCCTCTTCAGTAAATGGACCTATTTTCTCCAACAACACCTAATATGGAAGACTATCTTGCTCCCCTTGAGTCTTTTTGTGCAACCAATTTTCTGCCATCTCTGACTGGCCAGTCCTGCTTTTAACGAGAACCTGAGGTCTATTATGTCCTTTGTGCCTAACCTGCCTGGTTAGGGGGGCTTGGGTATTGTCAAATCCAGTTTCAATTGCAAAGTTCGATACAAATAATCTCTGTTCACTATGTATACCTCCTTTTACACCATAATTTGTTGTACTACAATCAATCTGCTCAATCAAGAAAAAAATATCTACCATCACTCAAGACATACACCAGAAAAATGAAATGGTTAGATCAGAAAGCTTCATCACCCCCCCCCCCCCCCCAAGCTCAGTCAGCTCTAGCTACCCCCCCCCCCCCCCCCACCAACAAAAAACCTTCAATCATAATCTGTCCTACTTCTCAAAAAAAAAAAAACCCCCCCCAATGATGTATGGAAGCAGCCAGCAAAAAGAAGGTGCTTCCACATGGTTTGACTGTACTTCCCCTCAGTGTCAAAAAAAAAAAACCCCCCCCAAACAACAAAACAAAATGGTGCTTTGCTCTGCCCCAAGGTGATTTGCTCTCTGTCAATTATTATGCTTAGGTATAGCTGAGCACATCTTATCTGCCATCACACAGTACCTGTGGAGCTGCATTTACAGTAGAGCATTTGTTGCAATGCAAGTGTGGAGGATTCCCTTCTATGCAACACAATGAGATCCGTGACATCACTGCTCACCGCCTCACTGAAAGATGTCATGATGTTATGACTGAGCTACCCTCCAGGAGTTATCAGGTGAAACAATGTCCTATCGGTCCCTGCCAACACTGAAGACAATGCTCGTGTAGATATTGTTGTTCATGGCTTCTGGAGCCCATTTCAATGGACTTTTTCTAGATGCCAGAGTCTTAAGTCCATTTGCCTCCACTTACACCTATTTCCAGTGTGCTCTGCTCACAGATGAAATGAAGCGAGAGAGACATGCTGGTTATGAACACAGTGAAACAACATTGTTGCACTGCACTCTCTGTTTACATATTACACACAGCTGAAGGGGATTTTTCTTTGCACCTCTTAACCAGATGTGATTGATTGCGACTGTTCGAATAGTAATAGGATATCATATAAATATTCATGACACTTTCATCAATCAATGCGTAGAGTAAAAACAAATCACAATGTTTTCTGTGTATGTGACCAATATATAAAACTGTAATTCACTTGTAATCTCAATGCCATGTTTTATTTGAGAACTGTATAAAGATGCTATGGTAATTTTCTTAAATGTAATATTTGAAAACAAGTTCTTAATATTAGCTTCTTCTAGACTCTTCAGAATTCCATGCAGTTCATGGACATTCCTTTTGAATTGTTATACTGTCAATGTAGTACAAATTTTACTGAAAGATGAATCATAGTAATGTTGTATAATATGACTTACTATTCATATTTTGTAACACCAAAGCCTGTACAACTCCTTAGGAGCAATTTGGAGATGAACTCTTATGTGATTTTTTTTTCTTTTTATATTACACATTCAATACAAAATTCACTGTACATTGGCAAATTTATTAAGTTATCTACCACTTTTTTATGTGATATCAAGTATCTGTGAAAGTCCTGGGCCTATGAATCTGTGCTCAGACTGTTGCATTTGGCAAAGCATATATTTCCCAGATTCTATAGTCTGACTCCAATTTCACAGAAACAAGTCGATGCTTTGACAAGCAGCAGTAGATTCAAAAAGTTAACGCAATCATTCTCCAGTCTTAATGTCTTCAGCAATGTCATGATATTTTATTATTCATGGGTCCATCTATAATGTAATCGCAACGCCCATTTCATGAATTTATGATTACAGCCATTCCTGCTTTATCTGTAACCGGATGTGAGTGATTCACTGTTGAAAATGTTTCTCTACGTTGCTTTCTCAGCTATTCTCTTGTATGATTGGATCATCGTTTGGGTAAGATAGCAAATAGTACTACACATCATTAATTTACTCTTTTTCTGTTATATCATACATCTAGTCAATCGGGGACGTGCAACTTTGCTAGTCAAGGACAATTCACCGTATTTACTCAACGAGTTTTTACACACAACAACGCAAAGTCCACTTATGCCTGTGGATTTCTCTGGTTATGGCGGTGCTCCCGATACCACACAAGGTTATGATAATAGTCATTACTACTGTAATAATGGAGGAAAGATAACTTAGACAATTTGTTTGAAACAAACACTATGGCAGCATTGTATTGTCTGAATTTGATAATTTAATAATATAATAACCAGATATGCAATCTTGCCTTATACACTAATTAACTGTCTTCCAGGTATTTATACTACACTAAAAAGGTCCAGTGCTTCTTATTACATCAGTTATTATAGTGTGTCACAATGTTGTGCAGGCTATGCTTAGTCAACTCTCAATGTATTCGTAAGTCTGCTGATAATTTTTATGTGACATAAATTATGAAAATGTTTTAGCTCAATGCTCTCCAGGATGCCACTCATGGTACTGTACTAGTCCTAATGTTTGTACTTGTTCAGCTGGTTGGACTGAACATCTTGTGGCAACAGGTAACATGACACTACTGACACAACAACTGAAAAATGATATATTGACATAAGTTTTTCAAATACCATACGACTGCTGAGCGCTGTCATGGTTTCTTTATAGTGATGGTCAGAATTTCTTATCGTAATGTCACTATATGTTGGCATTTCTAATTGGTTCAAAAGTAATACACCAATAAGCAATTTATAATACTGGCTTATGGTAAGATTTGTAGTAAAAGCTTTATAGCCTTTTCCTTTTGTAATCATTTACTTAGTCGTAGACGATAATTAATGATTGCTCTATGTGGATATTTTCACCAAAACATGCTTAAAGTGATATGGTCATGATTATGATTACCAGCTATCAATTCTATGTATGTCAAAGGGCCTACGGTTAGAATTATTTTATCTTATCCAAACTATTTTTGTATAGCTTACTCAGAAATACTATATTTAGTAAGTAGTGTAAAGTAAATGGAAGCCATTTTCATGACTACTTTGTAGTTGTATTGGAATATGTGTAATAGGACATATAAAATAAATGTCCTATGCTATTTATCAATGTTCATATTAAAGGAGTGTATATAATAAGTACTAATTCAATTGCTCATCCATCTTATTATTTCCTGGTATTTTCTAATAGATAATTAATGAATGTAACACTAATAATGGAGATGTAGTCATTACTGTACTAACACTGCTGGATCATACTATTGTTCTTTGTATGACAATTATATACTTGGATATAACAATCACGCTTGTATTGGTAAGCAAATGTTATGGGTCATTAAACATTGTTTATATCAGAATATTGATGTCCAAATTATAGTATAATATAGATTTGATTACTTTCAAATAAAGTAAGTAGATTGAATCACAATTATGTTTATTATAAGAATGTCAATTAACATTGCACACTGGCACTTTTTGCTCATGTATGTAGTTCCGTCAATAATTAAAGCGGTTTACATTTTATAGTTTAACAGAACAGTTTGATATACACCATGTTATGTGTAGATAATTAAATTGTAATGTTCTTTTGTTTCCTGTTGTTTGACTGTCATCATGTTGACATTAACTCAACCTTTTTTTACTTTCTGTAGATATTAATGAGTGTATTCAAACTGTGTTAATTGTAACTATAGTGGGGGATTCCTCAATAACAAACTGGTGTCATCAGAGATGTGTTAATACACCTGGTAGTTTATGAGTGTGCTTGTAATACTGGCTATCAACTAGACATGATGAGAAACATGTACAGGTATGTGTTTCTCTTATGTTAGTGCTGATATAGTCATAATACTGTAAATTTAAATTTAGCTGCTACATCAAACTATCCTTGTTGTTTATAGTATTATATGTAAAGTAATCATAGTTTGTTACAGTGATATTATAGTGAATTGTAAAGTTATTTAAGCATTGTGGTATTATTAGTAAACTTTTCCTGTTGTGTAATCTTCATACCTGCTTCAATGGATCATAGTTGATATATAAACAGATATTGTCACAAAGCTTGTGTACAAAAAACATAGACATTATATTTGTAGAATATTGTGTTATAGATATAGTTTAATGCTGTATAAATAGTATTATATAACTATGCCTTGTGTGATGATGCCCAACAGCTATGGAATGAAAAGTATTGTACTTATTAACAGCTCAGCAGTAGCTATTAGTTGTTATAGTGACATAATAAGCTGTTAAAGTGTCCAAGGTCTATTACTGTAATGATAGTTGTTAACTTATATTGAAGGAGTCAACAAACTATCATAATTGTTTTGGGTGAAGTTGAAGTGAATGCTTGTGTTTACACAAAATTGCTAGGCTACTTGTTACATGAGCAACTATAACTGTTCTTATTTTAAGTAACTTTATTTTTAGATGATGTGTAAGACTTGGACCACATTTGTATTCCATTAGATGGCTCAATGTGGCATGTAATGTATACTTGATGTGTGTGTAGGTCATATTATAAATATGTTCCCATTATGTAATGTTATATACTTCCTTTGTACATGGCTAATTGTCACATTTGACATACTAGTAGATTTTTGTTGTTGGATAAGTCATAATGCTTGTGTAAGAAAAAGAAGCCATTAGGTTACAACCTAAAAATGCTGTATACACAAAAATTATACATTATATATATATTATGCTTACAGATAAATGTGTTTATAGCACGGAATGAAATGCCTACAGTTGCTTAATTGTAAACAGCTCAGCAGTTTACTTATTTTTTGATTATATTAAGCAACATAATATTTCCTTAATGTCTTTGGTTGTTTAAAGGACATTTTATGATGGAGGAGTTATACAAATAACAACATTACAATTGTCTAGCTTAGTAACATAGTTATATACCAATACACTAATATGAGAACTAGCAATGGTATACATATCAATTTTAGCACTGTATATTTTTGTTACTTCAAGCCTAATATTAACTGTATGTACATGATTTTACAATGTTTTTATTTGGCCCATTAAGTGATTTTCTGAGTCCTCATCCAATTTCGTGAATGAAATTAAACTTTAGTACATACAAATTAAATTATTATTATAACATAGTTGTTAAATTGATAAAAATAGAGCACACAATTCACAGAATGCTTAAGAGGATGTGACTCGCATTGTGATATTGAATAGCTGTTCATTTATACTTTCCTACTCTTTACAAGCTCATGAGATATTATTTTCTTATTTGTAATGTCTTTTCTTTTTCATTTAGACATCAAGAATGCTTAGTTTCAGACGGTGGATGTAGCCAAATATGTACTAACACGATTGGATCATATTACTGCTCATGTTTAATTGGTTACTTTTTACTAGAGGATAAAACAAGACCTGTGCATGTATACACAGTACAAAGTATTTACTTTCTAATGTTATTTAGATCTTATCAGTTACTATATCACTTTTACTTATTATAGACTTACTAATAAGCTAAGTGTTGTGATAAGAGTATATATAAATTTGGTACAAAAGAGCTTAATGAGACATTTAATAGTTGTTAAGAGTCAAGATTAATGTAAACATACTCCTTACTACAATAAAAGGAATCTTTAGAAAACAATGCCTTTCACTATAGACAGCTGTGATGTGTTGTACTGGAGATCATCATTGTCAACAATGTGGCCACAATACTAATGGTAGCTATTATTGTTCTTGTAACAGTGGATATCGTGTGCACTTAGTGACTGGCATGATTGTGAAGGTAAGAAGTTAATAATTAGTAGTTGTTATTTGTATAAGGAATTCAAATGTTTATACCTTTAAATTCATAACATTTCACACTGTGTATTAGTTTAGATGAAAGCAATCCTTCAGATGTACAATTATATCATCTTGAAGTTGTTATTTTTACAGTTGACAGTTGATTATTATGTGGGTGTTTCTACACAACAGTAAATTTCTATGGGCACCTAATATTGCTATTTTAAACATTACTATAAGTTATATAGTGAGTAGTGAGTTCATTATCATTTGTAGAGTACGTAATAAGGAGTCATCATGTGCATTAACCTTAGTAATTGAGCTAGGAGATCTGTTTGCACAACATAAAGTGTGGTGTTGGTATGTAGTAGTAAACACACCAACACTGCTATTCTACTAAACAGAGAAGTGATTTCTGATCAATATTGAGATATCTCAATATTCATTTTTTAGGATCTGTTTGAATTTTAAACTTTAGGAATTTGCCATGACTGCATGTTTTGTGTAAATAACCAGGCACTAATATACTATGGAATTTACATTTGTTAGTAATAAATGTTAACATCTTCACATGCATCATCATTTTAAAGACCTAATTATATAAACTATGTATTTATTGTGTGGAGGATAATATAATATTTAAATTATTATATTTTTTTACAGACATTAATGAATGTGTGAGATGGTACCTCTGGATGTACCCAGATTGTACAAATACAGTTGGAAGTTTTCAATGTCTTGTGAAGACTGATACATGTGATTAGAGGATAAAAGAACTTGTAATGGTGAGTGCTATGATCACTAAAGTCCTCTTCATGATACCTTCATCATTTCTTTTATGTCATAACTTTAATTTGTTTCAGTTTTACGTCTTTCTTAATATCTATATGTAATGAATCAAACTACTCTACTAGAATTTCTCATTTATATAGTTCAAGTCTATAATCAATAAGTTTTATATTACCAAGTTTAACTACATTAGCTAGAATTAAGTAAATATGCTGAATCACTGTTACAGTTTTTATAAAAACAAAAGAGAATACATGTAGTAGATAAAGGATACTAGAACAGTTTTGATATACACCATTTTATGTGTAGATAATTAAAGTAATCTTCTTTGTTTTTCTCTTATTTGACTATCATAATGTTAACATTAAACTCACACTATTTTTACTTCTGTAGATATTAATGAATGTAATGAAACTGTTTAATTGGTAACTATAGTGGGAATTCCTCACTAACAAACTGGTGTCATCAGAGATGGTGTTAATACACTTGGTAGCTATGGATGTGCTTGTAATACTGGATATCAACTAGATAGTGATGGAAGAACATGTACAGGTATGTGCTTGTCTCTTATGTTAGTGCTGATATATTTTGTAATGTTGTCAATTCAGCTATTACATAAGCTATCCTTGTTGTTATAGAAATATATGATAAAACTATCATAGTTGTTTACAGGGACATTTATAGTGAATTGTAAGTTATTTAAAGCTCATGTTATTATTAGTACTTTTCTGTTGTGTAATCTTCATACCTGCTTAATGGATCATAGTATGATATATAAACAGATATGCGTCACAAAGCTTGTGTAAAAAAACATAGACATATTGGTAGAATATTATTTATGGTATAGTTTAATGCTGTATAAATAGTATTATATAACTATGTCTTATGTAATGTGATGCAACAGCTATGCTATAGAATGAAAGATTGTACTCCTAAAGTTTGTTAACAGCTCAGCAGTAGCTTATTAGATTATTTGCTTGTTTTCAATAGTTGCTGTAGTATGTCATGTGATGTTTAATGTTTTTTTTTTTATGAACTGGTTTATTGGTAGGATTGTTATATTGCAACTAACAATAAATTTGAAGTGTTTTTTAACAACGTAGTTCTGTACCACTATACTAGAGCTAGAACTAGCAAAATATACATTTCAGTAACATAGTTTTTTAGTTACTCAAGCCTACTATTAATTGTACTAGTAAACGAAAATATTTTCTAACAATTCAAGTAAATATAGTGATGGGTAAGAAATACAAAGATTGTAAACAATATAGTAGGGATGTCATCCCTACATAATACCACAGGCATAGAATGCAACAATATATTGCTGTTACTATTTAGACATTTGATGAATATCCTTATTTGTTTGTGCCATCGGGCACCTGTTCTATTACAAAGGTATGAAGCAATTGCCATTCCTATTATATTTGTTTGGATTCTTTGTATTTGATTGATATTAGCCATTCCTACATTTGCTTTATTTTTTGTAGCATGATGGAATACTTACTACCAGAATTCAAAGTTTTGGAGATAGTTTAGCTACAATGAACTAGCATTCTCTATTTGCATCTGTTTTTTTCTGTTAAAGTAATGATTGACAAGAAAATGGTTTCCTAAAAAGTAGCTCTGATAGTAAACTGCTGAATCACCTTTTTTGTTCTAAAGTGCTCAAAAAAAGGCCTATAAAAGGTTGAACATGTCATCACTCAGAGTGTAGTGTTCAAGCTGTTAATAGTTACTGAATTATTGGGAAATATAAAGCAGAGGCAAGGAGATAGAAGGATGAACAAATCCAGCATTTGACCATTGTGTATGTGATGCTTAGAAACCTTGTCTTAACCTATAACTTGGTCAAATGAAGGATAATCATAGAAAGAAATACTGTGAGGAAATGAAAGGATTTTTGATCAGTTTTGATTAGATATTTATTGTTTTCTACGATTACATTTAAATGGACGATCTGGATAATGCTGGCTTAAGAGATAAACTTTAACCTCTTTCACATGCATCATCATTAATTTATAAGACCTAATTATATAAACTGTGTATTTAATGTGTGGATGATATTACAATATGTAATTATTATATTTTTACAGACATTAATGAATGTGTTGAAGGTACTTCTCGTGTGCCCCCAAAATTGTACGAATACAGTTGGAAGTTTTCCAATGTTCTTGTAAAGATGGATACATGTTATTAGAGGATAAAAGAACTTGTAATGGTGAGTGCTATGATCATTAAAGTCTGCTCATGATAACTTCATCCTTTCTTTTCTGCCATAACTTTACTTTGTTGCTAGCTAGCGCTGATTACTTCTTCTTAATATCTATATTAATGAATCAAACTACTCCACTAGCATGTCTTGTTCATGTAGTTCAAGACAATAATCAATGAGCATTACATTTCCAAGTTTATCTACATTAGTTAAAAATAAAAAACAATGGCATTAAGAACTCATATAAATTTGTGTAATAGAAACAACGAAGCCATAAAGTGATAATATAAGGTCAATCAGAAGATGAATACACTTTATTAGTATGTTCTTGTAATACACAATGTACTAAAGTCAATTACATTCATGACTTTGTAAATACACATTATACAGTGCTGTATATTATCGTATCTTGATGTAATCTTGTTAAATATGCTATTTACTTAAGTATATCACATTTCTTTTCTTGACACATAGATATTGATGAGTGTATCACTAACAATGGAGGGTGTTCCCAATTTGTGCAAATGAAGCAGGTTCCTACAAGTGTCTGTGCTATCCAGGATTTTGTTTTAGAAGCAAATGAACACCTTTTGCATAGGTATGTAAGCATTTTTAAAAGGGACATACAGTGACTCCAAATTTTAAAAGAATTTATTGATCCTAGGATGAAGATTATTACACAATGGTCATGTAGGGCACATATAATACAGTTGATTTCATTTTTCATGCTAAATTAATGTAATGTTTTGGTGTTAAACTAGTTAGCACCAGAACCACTTCAATTATTACAATGAATTTTCTGTTTTTAGCTTTAAACTGTTCAGCCATTTTTGCTCCTTTAAATGGTCATATGATTTGTACTGGACTTCAAGTTACAAATCAGAACTGTACGTTTACTTGTGATCCAGGCTATTACATCACAGGATCAATATCTCGTACATGTTTGCCAAATCAGACATGGTCAGGACTTCATCCCCTATGTCATCGATCACAAGTCCTGTTCTAGTTCCTCCTAATGAATTCTGTTGTCACATATCCTTGTGATGACAGATACAAATCTACTGTCGTCTCTTATGCAAACATGGCTATGAAGTAGAAGGAATTCCAGGGACTATAGAATGGGAACAAACATGTACACTAAATGACAGTGATACTGTCAATTGGAATTCTAGCAATAGATGTGTAGGTGAGATAATAATAAACACAGATTGTTAATATTTCTACTTCATTCTCTTTAGTAAAAGATGAATGCCAACAAAATCCATGACTACCCAGGTAAATGCTCTGTAACTAGTGGAGGTGACATAAGCTGCAATTGTGAGGGAACAATGTTTATAGGAGAGCGGTGTCAGATTGGTACTTTACTAACCTACCTGTACCTATTTTGAGTGAAGGTAGTAGTCAGAATATCCGATTTTCTTCAGCTTCCAGTAAAGATTTTTATCAAGTCAAGTACAATTCAGCTCTTAGTCTGCTTACAAGTTCATTCATTGATGTTAAGTCAGATTCTAGTCGGAACTCGTATAACATAAAAGCTAATACATCTGGGCTTTATAAAATTACATACAAAATTTTACCAGGTCTTGACTTTGCTACACCCGAGGATGTACCTATAATTGTTACTTCCAGTAAAAGTAAAAGGTCAAGAAATGACTACTTTCCAAATTAGGTTTGAAAACAGGTCATTTAGTATTGGATGTTGTTGGAAAGACCTTGCCTTTACACCATATCAATGTGCTTCTAAAATTTATTATATTCTTCTTGTAATTGGAGAAGTGATAACAGTACTGATGGAGTTTGTCTTTGTTTAGCAAATCTTCACTTTATCTTCCTTTATCACTAGCAGGAGTTCAGTTGAATGATGATTTTAGATCTGTGTTCTCATTGTTTGCATCAGGTTACAATACAAATGACAGCTGTATGTCATGTGAACGTAGTGGTAATGTAAATGTTACCAACATACTCAATGATATCGTATAATCCTGCAACTATTGGTGAGCTCTTACAACAGGATAGTTTAGTCACAACTTTTTTGGATAAGATGAATGATTTTTTACCTCCATGGCTTTCCATTTCTGTTCATTTATCTAAGACTCGTGCATACTCCTTATATGACTACATGGCCTTTTTTGGGACTGCAAATGATTTAAAAGGTGTAACTGGATGTCATAATGTTAGTGCACAACAACCCAAGAGCTTTCTTTATGCTGTGAGAACAACATCCACAGTACTCATCACAATAGACTCCTTTCCTATCTTTTTATATCTTACAACTTCAAATCCATTTTGCATGGTGGTGGACTTATGCAGTGAAGTGACTACTACTTTTAATGTAGCTATCCCAAATGCGCTGCAAACCCTCACTTCTAGTGGGGCTTCCATCAATACAAATGCTGCTTAAAGAAAACAGTTACCTTTACTTCAAATCAATATCATTCCAAGAATATGGAAAACGATATCATTTATTAAAGGATTCCAAAATTTTGGAATGGGTCTGGCTTTTTTACTCCACTTTTGCCAAAATATGACTTTGAGATCACATAGTGATGTCAAGATCATTCAGTGGAGGTAATCTTATAGTAGATATGGAATTTGAAGGATCAGTACTTCATCAATCAAAAGTTAACGAAGGAGAGGTATGTGCACTTTTAATTACAATATGAAAATCATCTACTTTTATCTATAATAGGTGCCTGGTTTATTGAAGGGAGATATTAAATTGAATATAACTACACTTATCAATCACAGACGTGTTTACCTCTATCTTAAATCAAACAGGCCTAGCATTTTTTTCATTCCCAGGTTTGTTACAGTACGTGTGTATTGTTGGTGTTTTAAGTTATATTGGGATTGTTATGAAAGTGTGATTACGACCATATTTGTAGTAGTAGTTGTTATGGTTGGTCATATCATATGATGGTTCAGGAAACGTCATGGCAATAATATCCCTTATGTTTAATATCTGTGATTTTTCATTTCTTAATCCCTGTAGGATCTTATTCAGCTGCTAAATCAGCATTACCACCAGGATTGTCCTTTGTACTCACATACGATACTAATTCAGTCATTCAAGATCCTTTTTACTTGAAACATTTTGTTACACCAGAAAACAAACAAAACTGTTTATATATACTTTTCTAAATCTCGACAATAATTGTGAATGTCAACAACATGAGCCTCATCTCAGACTGTCTCTTTGTGACACTGGGAATCTGCAGTTAACAGCTGGTTTTAGACATGCAGTTTTGTTACCAGGTATCTATAAGTCAACGTTATGAAGAGCTCAGTCTCTTTTCTTTTACACTCACCCCACTGGTGGTCATCATCATACAGCCAGATTGGCAAGTATTATAAACTGCAAAGATCAGAGGAAAATGAATTTTTCATTGAAGTATCATTTTTCTCTGATAGCAATGCTGTAAGTGGCATATATACTACAGTGCAGATAGCATTATTTGATACATACCTCACAAAACCAATGCCAAAATTGAAAACAATACCATACATTTTAAGGGGACTATCACTATATTTGATACTTATGATGTTAGCATTGTTGGTAGTTCACCATTAAATGAAAAGTTATGATGAACTGTATATTGACAGCAAGTTTCACAGTGAGCCAGGCAGCTTTTCGTCTAGTATTTCTGTTTACTTGGTGAGCATTTATCATCAGAAATAGATGACATTGTAATGAAACAGAAAAATGTTGAAAGAAGCATAAACAATTCTTTAATTGGCGAGATAATCTATATAGACAGCTTGAACAAAAGAAAAAATACTTATCAGAAGCAGAGCTATCCTACAATCAAAGGTACTCTTTAAACCTTGCTTTGCAAAACCAACTTCAAACAGCTACAAATGTCCTTAACAATACATTGACATAATTATACAGAAGTATTTAACACCACACTATCACTGTATGACTTGTGTGTTGAAGAAACCTGTAGCAATAGTGTTTGTAAGTCAGGAGTGACATGTTCATCAGTGTTAGAGAACACACAGTTAGATGTTGTTAGGTAGTTGTGATGTAATAACTTCTGTAAATCATAGTGTAACTCATTTTCATAAGAAATTGAAGAAGAATTGGAGGCATGCTACAATATGCAAAAAATGCTTAGAGATCACATGGTACACAAAGGTCTATCTGTCTGAAATGTCATGTTGTTTTATCACAAAAAGTTCCTTTTAGTGATTATTATGACAGCCCTTACATACAAACTACATATATAAACCAAACAGTGAAGAAGTCTTGTGTCACTGCTTCATATAATACATCAACATTGAATATGTACTGCAAGGAAAATGACTGTGAATATTTGACTTTTGATCCTGATTGTATACTTGAAAATGTTGACTGCCAACAGCAGCAACTTCAATGGTTGGAAGCAATGGACAACGAACATTTTGATCTCAGTCAACAATACAGTACTTATATGCATTAAAATATTCATTTGTAATGAATAGTATCAATTTGACAAAAGAAAAAGTCCAACTTCTTTTCCACCCAGAAACAACATGATATGCTTAGTATTGCTTTAGAAAATGCTGAGAAAAGCTATTTAATAAATTTGTTATCAAATCAAACTCTTATTCAAGAAACAAAGATATATCATCCATTTATCAGTGTCAGTAATCTCTTACCATCACGGTTATTGGATTTTGTTATAATAACAAATGTGTCTTTCAGGATACTTCTCACCAATGAAACTCCCCATGCTTTTCCTGTCAACATTCAATACTATGTTCCTTCAATAAGAAAACTTCTGAAGTTAATGTTACAATCAATTTTCTACAACCAAGACATTACAATCTTCGGCTAATTACCACAAATATTTTACAATCGTACATTGTTAGTCAAACTAGAGAGAGAGACAAAAGCGTGATATGACTGGAAGAGTGACATCAAATCACCTTTTCTCTGACACCTGCATCAGCATACAAAATATTGATAGCTATGTTAAACAGATATTAGAGAGTCTGGTGTCCTCATTTGTACAGTTAAAACCATACAAAGGAATCCTTTATTAACATATCAAATGTTGACAATGAAACAGACCTGGTGAGAAAATATGACAATAATTTTAATGCAAAATCAATACTTCAAATCTTGTTGATCTTTCCAGTATAGCAGATACATCAATTGATCATTTTCTAAAATCTTCTATCCACATTTTCCTTCCCAATATGGCAAGTAAAGATGGAGAACCTCCATGTCAATGCTAGTCAAACAGAGTCATTTGGATGCTCCAGTTTCTTAGATTGTCTTGAAAATGCATTTAAACTTACTCAGTATATAATTGAAGACACTAGAGCAGATGAATCCAAAGTCATACTCAATAAACTACTCTCCTTCAAAGATAGTCTCTCAAGAGTTGGTTATGATAAGAGTATGTCATACAAAGAGGCTATATCCACACTGTCTCAATTTCTAAATGTCATTTTATCATAAAGTCTCTTCATTATTGGTGTAGAAAGCCACCTGTAATAATAGACTATCCACCTCTTGTCATTGAGGTTTTAGAAGGAGCCCAATTAAATGTTTTGCTTTGTGAAGTAGAATCAAGTGTTGCTGTGACATGGTACTGGACAAAAGATGGCATAATACGTCCTAATTGCTCCACAAATGAATTAGTGTATTACAACATTCAGATTCAGATGCTGCTGGAAGTACAATGTATAGCAGTCAACAATGCTGGGTCTACCGACATCACCTACAATAATAGTTGAAGTGCTTAGTGTGCCAAAACTAAATCTTTCACTTCCATCTGTTCTCACAGTATATGAAGGATATAGTAATGGCTTATCAATGGCTTGTGATGCTTACGGCACTCCACAACCTGGTTGGAAATGGTTTTACAAGCAAACAGAGGAGAATAGTTGGGAAGACCAATACCAGATGTTGAATCTAATGTCTACACTGTTTTAAAGCCACAAATAAGTGATAAAGGATGGTACAAGTGTATGGCATACAACTCAGTTGGCAATATTACTTCAAGTCCAACATATCTCAACGTTTGTGTATGCTACTATTGTAAACATGGAGCAGCATCCAGTGACTGTGAATATAATATCTGCTAAATGATCATTATAATCTTGATCTGCAGGGTGTCATATTGCAGAGTCCAAATTATACAAAGTCTCAAAAGTAGTGGAAATCTTACTTGTATTCAGTAAACCATCTTTTTTCTATGCTTGAAAATATTTTAGTTTTGAAATTTGCCATACAATCTGTCATATCAGTCAATGACTCTAGGAATGATGTGAAATCTATTGTCTCCAAAGTTAACACTAATTTACAGCAAATAGAAGATGGAATACTTTCCCTGAACACATCTTTAATGAAAGGACATATAAAGATTTACATCAAGGATACTTACTATAATGTGACAGTTGTTGATTATACTATTGGTCCTCGTACATATGTATGTCCACCTGGATATGGACTCCATCCAAACCTCTCATATGTGGTAAGTCTATTATGATTTAATATGTTGATAATGTTATACTACCGTTTCTTATTTTGTAGTGGGTGTGTGTTTCTGGTTATTATAGTGGCTCATTAATGACATCATTTGTCAGTACTGGTGATGGCATTACATACAAGAGTTATTACCACAATGCACCAGAGTGCCCTAGGGGTACTTATCAAGAACAGCAAGGTCAAAACTATCTGTGTTCAATGCCCTGTTAATTTCAGCACAGTAGATTCTGGATCAACAATGAAATCAGATTGTATAGGTAATTTGCATATAGCCTGTTCTTATGTGAATGATATAAGTACCTGCATTTCTACCTTACCTAGTGTTGGCTAAGTCAATACTGTATAAAGTACAGACATTGGTTTTTTATGATATTATGCTGATAATGACAATTCTACTCTCTTTCTTTCTGTATTAGAGCTATGTTTACATGATACCTTCTCTGTATCTGGTTTTCAAACCCTGTACAACCATGTATAAGGATCATTCCAACCTCATCGTGTACAGATTAGGTGTTTACCATGTAACAATGATAGTGAGTGTGCCTGCCTGTCAAAAATTCTGGGTATGTCTATATCAGTGAAGAAGAGCTATATGACATGATACCATAGAAGTTCAATCTGCTAACAAAATGATTGGATTTGATAATACCAATGTATCAAGGATACAGCACTGACTTCAGCAGATACTGGGCTGTAACATCAATTTGGACTCTATAGTATTAAATCCATAATATGTTATAGCCCTACCTGTATCTTATGTGTTGTACCATAATCAAGCCTTGGTTTTATTTTATGTCACAGTACACTGTATCTGCAATACAGTCCTTGTGGCTGGGCTATAACGTCGACATAATGAAGTTACTATTGTACATTTACATCCTTTATTCATTAGGTTCTTCTCATAATATCATCAGCTCAACCAGTACTTTGTCATTGACATCAGTGATTTCTTCCGACACTCAAACAGCAACAGTGATTTCTTCCAACACCCCAACAGCAATATTCAATGTAAGAATATTCATAATGATATAATTATCATTATGGGTTGTGTCATGTCTTTCATATAGAGAGGAGCAGGACGGTGTAAACAGCTCATCTGACAACCATAATAATAAGTGTTATTATAGCAGTGATTGTTTTGATGTGTAAGTAGCTTTACTAAATCAACATTCAAATATTTTCAAATATTTATTAGTATGAAATGTTTTAACATCACATAACCAGTATCAGTGCATGGTTTATATAGAGATGTTTTACATGTATCTGATTGTGAATTGGTATTGTTTTTGTGTATGCATTATTGCTGAACAGGATTACATTGAAATGACTAGAATCTTAGTTTGTTACTCTTTCATTCTGTAGTAATTGTTATTAGTGTTATGGTGGTACTAGTTACAATTAGAAACAAGCAGTTAAAGAGGAGGCTAGAAATAGCACCAAGTAACAACAATACACTTGAACTAAATCCTTTATCAAGATTGTGGCAAAAGATATTGAAGTTTCAGAAGATGCGATTTTAAAAAGCAATTAGGTGACACCCCACATTTGGACTCAATGTATGACCCACCCATATAGAATCTATCGATGATTCATCAAGTCAACAAAATGAAAGTGATGATGAGACTTAGAAGAGCCCCAAGAATTGTGAAGACTATGACTATGAATCCAATGAAAGGTTGTCCCATGTCTGGCGATAGTCCTATTTCTCAATAAGTCTAACTGTACATCAAGAATTTATTTTAATGAAAGCTGTTTTTTGTTCACTGTACTAATTTGTATACAATTAAGAAACAGGGGGTAAAAGTAAACAATAATCGTTAATGAAATAAATTGTCACTCTGTGCCTTTCCTTTGATAATATGTACGTTTGATTTTATGTCATTCTTGTATCGTTTTAGTGTTTGTTAGGTGGATGTAATACTTTTAATATGGCTATTGGACCAGATTTAGTTGTTGCTGATAATACAGTGCAACTTCATCATTTGAAACAGCACCAAATATGTTTTACTTGAGATTGAAGATCAAATGTTGCTAATAAGATTGCTGTACTCTTCTTCCCATAGCTTAACTTTCCCATCTCGAGACCCAGTAATCAAGTATTCACAATTCCCTACAAGTAATTGAAGCATGCACCATCACCGCCATGAGTATGGCCTATGTAAGAATGATGTATGTTCCATTATTATGTACATCCACAATTTTAAGTTGCTCTTTTGCACAATGAGCACCAGCAATCACTACCTCACTATCAAGTAATAAGGCACTTGACACTATCAGATAAAATGCATCACATGCATACACATAGCTGTCTAATATTCCATATCTGGAGTGTGAGTCTATCACTACCTGAAGCTATTTTGTCTGAGCATTGCTAACACAGTGAATGACTCTTATGACCTGGGGGAAAAAACACTCTCGTCATTTCTGAGTGAGTAGCCCACATTCCAATTGTACAATCAATTGACCCGATGCTAGTGTATGCAATTACTTGAGATGGCTATACATTCAAGCCAGCAGTGCTGACCAGCATATACATTAAGGCATGACCAATTATCACAAGTCCCTCTTTTATAAAACCATCAGCTGCATGCAGTTAGGCACACGACCACTTTTGTTGTAGTGTTGCAATGATCTAGTAATGCGTCTGTCATGACCCTTTAAACGAGTGAACTACAACGAAGTCAATTAAATCTAGAATGTTATAACATTCGCTTCGTTTGATCCCGAAATGGCAATATTGTCCCTGTTTCATGAAGAAAATGCATGATTGCAGGGGATTGCAAAGGTACATAAGCATTTACCAGATGATTGTTTCCCAAATCTTGATGAATCTGAGCCCCAGAAATGGTTTTGGAACCACAAGACGTCATTGCTATAAATTCAGGGCTGCTTTAGATGTAGTTCATTAGTCTGAAGATTATGTACGCCCATGGGTTCCATATCTTCAGTGATTTATATTAGAACCCGAGATAATAAGATTTCATTATGCACTTTTAACAGACCTGATATCCATGATCCGAATGCCCTTCTAAAGTATGCATGACATTGACCAGAATCAAATCCCATACTTTTAACAAAGTCATCCTTAGAACCCACTTGACAATACAGTTTCTTAAAGCGAATGATGTCAATACACCAGACACTACTGGATGGCCTGAAAAGTATGTGAATACAACTACCTCCCAAGAGTCCCAAATCCTGATGGTCCCCATCAAGTGATCCTGATGGCAATCATTACATTATTCTGTCTAAGGTTGTCTTCTGACGCCCACATGGCTAACATCTAATTGCCTTTTTTGTGACCTGACAGACTAATGAAGAAGTTCACCCAGTATGTTGACATGCCAAATCTTTAGTCTATATCCTCAGGAGCAGATGCAATATATGCTACATTTGAACTTGTCCTCAATAGGAATGTACAAAGACAATGTTACTGGTTTTTGGTGGTCCTGTTGTGCGCCCCATAGGTACTACAAGTTGTAGACCATAACAGACTATTTCTCCACCTGATGATCTGATACAACCCAATTCACCAGAAGAGCTCCCAGGTCGAAACTGAAGCCCTACTCACCCATAAGCATTTAAAACATTTCAATGTAGATTTTGTATCTGTATGTAGAAGAAAATAAATTTCCATTTTGTAGACCTACTATACAGATGTTTTGAATAAGCTGTTAACGATAGCATGTCCCCCCCCCACCCCACCCACAACCCCCGATCGGCGACAAATGCTGAAATCTCAAAATAAATTTCTCCTGTCTGCACACTCCACACTTAATAACATCTCGCATGCCCCTACTACGCAGCTATTAAAATATGTTGCACAAGAGTAGAGATCACCAACAAGTTGCAGGCATGTTGGTAGTTATGAACAGCATCTATGCAACTTATATCCAAATGTTGAACAATGATTTATGTGAATCTTGGATGTTGAGATAACTACTGTTGGAAATAGTTTTGCCAAATAGATAATCATGTATTACTCCATTAGACCAGACAGTGTAGTTTTAAGGCCCCCAGGACCTATAAGACAATCATTGAACTATAAGATACATCATTGACAGATATTTTTTGCTTCATTCTATAAGATTACACCCAGTGTGTGCTTGCTTCAGAAGTGATTGAATGTATGTGGTATTCTTCCTGACTGCTTCAGCCTACCAATAATCTGACCAGTCAAAGATGTTGGATCTAATTTGATGCTATGTGCTGAATGAAAGTACTTAAAGTGTCTCTAAGACAATTGCCAAGTTTGTGTCTAGTTTTCTTCCAGACCACTATGAAATCGAGACTGGTTTTCTGTGGATGTGTTTGCTCTTAGTTGGTCAAGAGCCCTTAAAGTTTACTAATTTAAACTTTTAAGTCAAACTTACCTGCAAAGTCAAGTGGAAGGGAAACCGAAGCTTTTAGGTTGTACACCCCATAATACTCCAAGGTTGTTGCTACTTTGTAACATTTCAAGCTCAATTTCGATGGGTTAATGTGATTGGCCCTTATGTGAATTGCCACCAAAAGCCATTAAATAGTTCAATGTTGGCTGGATGTTATCAAAAGGGTAGGAGCAATAGATATCGTTTCCCGGGCATTTAAAGATTGTCTAGGACCGGTAACCAGTTTTACATCAGCCTTTTCCACCAGAAATTTGATTATCATAACCACTCTCTTCCCCAACTGTGGAATGGATTTATTGTTACTGGAGGATCCCATATTGTTGCTCATTAATAAATCAATTGAAAGTTATCTTCCAATTACCTTCTGTAAGGCCATGCTGATGCTTCAAATAACCAAGTTCGCGGTATCATTGCTCTCCATTTTCTCAAGGTTCTAAAAATTAAGCCAGAGCCGGATAAAAAAGGTAGGTTAATAGGCGTAGGCGTATATGGGACCAGTTAGTGCTGGGTAAGATA